>NW_005871099.1:5420396-5439000 GCF_000147115.1 Myotis lucifugus | reverse complement strand
TATCAGGCTGGCTGGGGGGGGGCAGTTGGGGGTGAGCAGGCCAGCAGACAGAGTGGTTAGGGGCAATCAGGCAGGCAGGCAGGCAGGTGAGTGGTTAGGAGCCAGCAGTCCCAGATTGTGAGAGGGATGTCCGACTGCCGGTTTAGGCCCAATCCCTGTAAACCGACAGTAGGACATCCTTTGAGAGGTCCTAGATTGGAAAGGGTGCAGGCTGGGCTGAGGGACACCCCTTCCCCCCCCCCCCCCCGCCATGCACTAATTTCATGCACCGGGCCACTAGTATTCAAATGAAAAACAAAACCTCTTGTATTATCCCATTATAATGTATTGACTTGGTCTGTTAGAATATCTTGTTGGGAATTTTTTTTTAATGTTACTAAGATTTTAGGGCAATCTGAAAGCACTATCCCCTATCTTAGTAGATAATGCACTGAATCTACATTTTAGCTCTCCTCTTCAGGATATTGAACCAAATTATTATTTTTAAAAATCACGGTTGATTTCTTTCTGTACATTGTGGTCACTGGTGTGAATGAACTCAGAGTCCTCATTTTCATTCAGTTTTTATGTGTGTTTCCAGATACTGCCTTGTCCTTTTTTATCTCACTGTAGTAACTACTTTTCTTGGGGTTATTTCACTTACTGGTTTTGTGCCTACTCTACTACCTACTAGATATATACTACATAATTTATAGTCAGGAATATAATTGGCAGAGGAAATGAAATACCTATTTTAACACCCTGATAAACATACCTGGTTTTGTTCACCCTTCTTTGTATTATAACTCTCTTTTATGTGCCTTATATTCACTTTTCTAAGTATTATAAGCAAATAACTTTTTGGAGACTAGACTCTGCTTCTTTTAGTCAACCATAATTTATGCTCACTGAGTTCTCTCTTATACACAATGCCAAGTCATCAAAATTTGGCCAACAGGAATCTCTTTAACCTGGCCCCATTTTTTTAGTGTTTTAGAACTATGCTTGCTTTCTGGCAACAACAAGATGTTCCCAGACCCATTCCAATTTTTTTTGTTTGTTCCAAGACATGGACTCAGCACCCATACCAGAGGTAGCAGAGGATAGCATGGAATAATATTTAAGTCCAAGATCTGGGTACAAGGGGTAACAAGGATAGTTGATGGTAGGTTAAAAATGCTGCTTTTTCTTGAACATATTTAATGATAACAGATGGAAAAGGCATGTTATTTTAATGTCGTAAGTTCATAGTGATATTTCTAAGTGCGAGTATATACTGCTGTGCTGTACTTTTCTCAGAGTATGCATTTTCATTGACCGCTAAGACTTTTTTACATTGCAACATTTGACCCTTAGTCTTTGTGCTTAGGCAAAATACACTAAAAGATTCCTGATGCCCCAGTTTTGTAAGGATTCCAAACCACATAGAATTGTGTTTAGAAAATTCTGCATGTGCATGTATAAATGCAAGAATGCACAAGGATGTAGATTTACCTGCCAACAGCAGGGAATCTCCTTTTATCTGGCCCTTAGGAAACTATGTATCACACTTTGCTTTCCACCCCTTCCCCCAACCCCAATGAGTAAATATAAACTATGACCTTCATTTAAATTTCCCTTGTTTTTATACTTGTCTGAATCCGCTTATTCATATTCTCACATAACAATTTATACCTACCCTTTGGAATAATATACTTATCCCAGTTCTCAAAATTGACAAGCCAAGTATTGAACTAAAGGATGACGTTACCTAATTTCACTTATGTAGGGTTGAGAGAAGCCGGTGCCTATGAGACAAAATGAGGATAAAAAAGGCAGTATTCTTTAGATTTTAAAAAGTCATCAAATAGAAATATTTGTTATTCTAAGAAATAGTTACTTATGATATAAGGAAAAATAGAGACAACCCAAGATTGGAAAAAGTTATTCATTCTTTATTCCATAGATAGTCTTTATCTTGAGTGATTTTAATACATCCCAATTATTGATATATCTGTTACATCTGATATTGAACTATTTCCATAGGTCAGTTTGTAACCTTAAAGGCACCACAAGCCAAAGATAACCCAGCATTATAGCGAGAGAGGAAGGAAAATCCGTCCAAACTGGTTGGGTGTTGATGCACGTGTGGACTTGGGGAAGTTAAAAGAGGCCTAGAGCCACAGGGTCCAGATCAGACCACCTCCCTCAAGTTTAAGAGACATAAAGTAAAGAACCAATGGTCCTCAGGAAGGAGGGAATTTGATGAAATTTCCACCATGCAACTAAAAAGAGGAAGGATGCAGGCATGTGTTAATAATGCCAAAGTGGCCTGGAAATGGCCTTCTTTTGCCAATGATTTACATGAAAGTAATATACATTCGCATAAGAAAAACAAAGTAAGCTCAGACATGTTTCTGATCTGGGTCACCTGCTTCATTTCCTTGGAGAAACAGGTTCCTAACTCTTAGAGCCTTTTGTTTGCATGTTGACCAACAAAAGCAGATGTTGTGTTTGGCGGGGAAAAGTCATCGTTTTCTGTTTAATTCTGTTGACCCACACAGAAATAGTCATCCCGTGTCTGAACAAATGTCCCCATTCCAAAAGGGCAGCCAGCCAGGAGAGCTCTCAAGCATCCCTGAAAAGAATGGAGATGCATGTTGTGTTTTCCTCTTGGCTTACCTGGGTGACAGAACAGAGGTAGGCGGGCCCCCATGGAACTACAGATCATATGCATTGTAGAACCTGGGGGAGGCTGCCCTCCTGAGGAGTTGAGGGTCTTGCTGCCAAGGACCAAAGCCCAACAGTTTTGAGTAAGAAGAGAGCTTTGAAACATTTTGCTATGGTTTAAAAATGCTCCATTGAGAACAGGCCTAGCTCTTGTTCTTTCAGGGCAGCTTGGATTTCCCAAGAAAGTGGAACCTGTCAATGGTGGGCGACTGCTTCCACAAATGCCTTGATTCATGTTAGGGAAAAAGAGTTACAGAAAGCAGAGCCTTTCCCTGCTTATCTTAAGAGCCTGTGAATAAAAGAAAAAAATAAAGAGAGTACATGAATGATGTATTAGATGTACAAAGAGAGCTGCAAAGAAGAAAGGACCCACAGTCTCCTTTTTAAAAAAATCAAGCTTTGTTTCATGAATCTGCCTCCTGAAGACACAGGTCAACACTTTAATTGATCATCCTCCACATCTTCTCCAACACAGTGCTTGCTCCAGTTACCATAATTTCTAAATAGAATAAAAACATGGTGATGCTCTTCAATACATATATGGGGTTTAAGTAAAAATAAATAGCATGGTCCATATGTTTCAAATGCAAAGATTGACTCTGTATTAACAGGTGGCTCTTCAGCATTTCCCATTTAGGTATATTTCAGAGCTATGTGGGGTTTTTTAATTAAAAATTAGCAATGTGGTCAAATGTATTCAATAGCACATGCTGCATACTCCCCTCTGAGAATCACAATACACTGTGAGACATCCTGCAGTAAAGAACCTGTTTAACATTTTTTTTTATCCAGGCTTTCATTAACATTCCAAAATTCTGGAACTAGTTTTATGGTAAATGTACTTAAAAAATACTTAATTAACGAATCTATTAACACTGTGAGAAGTTTCAGAGTTCCTCAGCGATTAACAGCTAATACATTTGAAATACTATTAGCATAGAAAGTAAATCCTGACTCTAGAAAGCTGGGACTGTAGGGTTTTGTCCTCTTCGACATATGTTTATTTTATAGGCAACATAGTGAGAAACTCACCCTGACCTACCTGGTTAGGAGTTAGGTGGATCCGTTCAAACCCATGACTACACCCACGGAGTGTCCAAAGTGATTTAAATGCATGTGGGAGGAATTCTCTCCATGGGATTATTGAAACTAGATAAAAATGGCAGAGGGAAGTGATTAAGGGTGCAGGCTTTGGATTCAGACAGAGCTGCCCTGCAGCCCCTCTTACTACTCATGTGAACTTGAGCAAGTTAATCTCTCTAAGTTCAACTGCCCCATCTGCAAAAGGGAATACCAGCAGCACCTACTTTTTAGGGTTTTTATGAAATTCAAGTAGAATAATGCATATTAAGTACCTAGCACATTGAATGACACATAGTGAACTGTCTACAAATATCAGCTGTTGTATTTTATCATCATTATCTCTACAAATAATAGCATTTTTGTTAATTATGACTAAGAAGAAAAGAAGGAACACAAAAGTACAATGTCATTGCACATGGAGGGGGTTGAATCTGCCACCAAGATTTGTAACATGTGTTGTGAATTAAAGTCTGTATTCAGAAAGCTCCTGTTGGCTCAGTGGAGGATGACACAGGAGATAGGAGTATTAGAGCCAGGGAGACAAGCAATGGGAAAAAGAACAGGAGGCAACTTGAGAGACATTTTGTAGATAAAGTTGGCAGAATGTGGCATCTTGTTATCCATGGGCAGAGAAGTTGTGGCTCAGAATAGAGCCTAGAGCTTCCTAACATTGGGTTCCTTCTTGAACAGTTATATTTTTAAGATGAAGACCACAAGAGGAGCCAACCTCGGGGTGAGGCAATGGCTTTGGTTTTATACTTGCTCCTTCCAGCTTCTGGCAGGAAATCTGAAAAGACACACTTGTCCTCCTGGAGTTCTGGCACTTAGCTCTAGATCTCTGGGTGGAGGTCTTTTCTGGAGACATGGATAGTGGTTACCGATGGGAGGATAGTGGAGGTCACACAGAAAGTATGAAGAGAGAAGAACAGAAGGGGAGCCCTGGAAAACACAAATATTAGGAGATGTTCAGAGGCAGTGGAGCCAATGAATGAACCAATGGTAAAGTGGGAGGAAAAGAACCAGAGAGAATAATGTCTCGAGAGCTGAGTAACCAGCATGGAAACCAAGAATAAAGGCTGCAGACCAAGTCTCTGACCATCCTCCCTGCTGGATCACGGACTGAACCCAAAGGCCTGTTTTCCCCAGAGACCCATAGAGAAGCCACTTTTGGCTGTCACCGTGCAGCCATCTGTAGAGAAGGAGGCAAAGTTCTCACCCATGCTGATGGACCTGTTCTCTCAGTGTCTGGGTGCCTTACAACTTATCCTGCTCACTGGAACCTAAATCAGGAGCCAGGCACGATTTCTTTTTTAAATCTTTATTGTTGAAAGTATTACATGTGTCCCTTCTTCCCCACTTTGACCCCTTCTAGCCCCTTCCAGGCCTTCACCACCCTATTGTCTGTGTCCATGGGTTATGCATATATCCATACAAGTTCTTTGGTTGATCTCTTCCAAACCACCTTCCCACCTCTGCCTTCCCTCTGAGATTCAACAGTCTGTTCCATGCTTCTATGTCTCTGGATCTATTTTGTTCATCAGTTTATTTTGTTCATTAGATTCCACCTATGAATGAGCTCATGAGATAGTTGTCTTTCTCTGACTGGCTTATTTCGCTCAGCATAATACTCTGACAATGTCCTTGTCTCAGTGTGAAGCCTCTGATCTGGCTGTACCAATAACATGAGTGAATGTCATGTTCACCCTTCACAAAGCTCAAAATTAGCCAGGCTTCTAGTAAGTGATTAGAGCATCACACAGACTCCAAACCATGTTTGCAAAACTTCTGTCATTTCCAGGAGGTGCTGGGGTTCTCATTAGAAGGTCAGGTCCCTAAGCCCAGGACTGAGTGATTCCAAATGGCGGGGAATATGGCTTAGAAAAAGCTGCATGTTTAGCAAGCCCTGCAAGATTGCTTTAGTGCCCAATAAAGTTTGTGAGCTGATGATTATAAAAGAATTGAATATCATGTTGAAACATGCAAAAAGAACACAACCTGGGGAAAATAATCTGAAGGGAATAATGTATTTCACTCATAGAAAGTAATCCTTAACAGAATTGTGGAAACTCATCAGGTCTGGTCTCTCATCTCCCAAATTATCTCTGTGAAAATGTCCTCCCTTCTTGCTCTGCATTTTCTGATTAATATATAGTGGAATGTTCTCTGGTTCCGTAAGCATGTGAAATAGAGCGAGAGAAAATGTTCCCGTGGATTTTCTTCAAAGAAAGATATTTTCAAGTTTAGTTTTAAGAGGAAAAGTCATGAAGTAGTTTAACCTTTTTCATGGAGTGTGGCAAGTTGCATTCACACTGGTTTGTTTTTTTCCATTAAGCACATTTCAACATATATGGTATTTTTCTCAAGTATAAAAATGGACCCTTTTTTCCTTCTTAAAAGTATCAATGTCCAAATTCATTCTCACATGTAAACTTTAGAAATCACTACTTTGTTCTCATTAGTGGAGAAAATTATAATAGTTTATGTTCTGTGGTATTCTAATATTGTCTCCTCATTCATCATGATTTTGAAGCTGAACATTTTTCTGTGTGCACTGCCAGTGAAACATAGATCCTGGCTAAAAGGCAACGACTAGATAATTATTATAAGTATAAATATAGACCATGAATATGGAAATATTTATCTCCACCCTATGCTGATACTTGAAATCAGACCATTAGAGATTAATTAATTTGGATCTTAAAGGCATTTCAATCTGCAGGAGTCCCTTATTAAAATAATAAAAAACCAGAGGTGAATAATCATTAAGCTGTTATCAGCCACCACATTATGGAGATTCCGATGATTAATATCTGCCAGGTAAAGGTGAAGTGAGAGACCCAACTGGAGATCAGGGTTACAAGCAACAGAAGGGCACCAAGATTGCCTTTTTGCATTCCTAAAGTCTCTCAGTAGCCAATTCTCCCCATTTCTGCAAAAGCCTGTGCGGTGAAGGCAAGCACAACATCAAAGGATGTATGCTCAGTAAGCACTGGAACACACACCTTACCCAAAGAGTAAAAGAGTATAAGACATTAGGAAGTTGCACCATCCAAGCCAATTTTAGAACAATTGGCCTCTTCCACATAAGCTTTCCACCTCAGTGCTACCAATCTTATCTCCACAGGTCACATGGAACCAGAAAATGTGTAGTTTAACTCAGCTCCATGTAATTTGAGAAAAAAAACATCACAAATACTTGGATAAGGCATATCACAGACTTTGGAATAAAGAATTAATATTTTTAGTATTTTTTCATATGAGATCATATTTAGGCTACTCTGGGTAACTTTAAAATTATTACTGAGCTCATCACTTCCCTGATGTAATAACAAGATTTCATTTACTCAGTAACAATTCCAACCCCATATAGAGATTGAGTTTTGGAAACCTTCCTTGGCTGTTAGACTACATGACCCACAGCTCCCAAATGCATAGACCTAAGGTGATACATCTCATTCATTCATTCCTTGAGCACCTACTATGTGTTGAGTGAGGTCTAAGCACTAGAAACACAGAAGAGGACAAAACAGGCAAAGCAAGCTCATGTATGGACCTTATATCTCAGACCAGGAAGGACAGTAAGAAAATAAGTAAACCTGACATCTAAATGGATATTTTAGGTAGTGAAATATGAATATAAAAAAATGAAACCCACAGGGAATGGCGAGGGTGACTTCAGGATAGATTTCCTGTTTCTTTGAGAAGATGGCATTGAATCTTAAGAGTGACTGGCTTCTGAAAGATGAGAAGAAGCCAGTGCTGCAGAGATCTTTGGAAAGCATTTTAGGAAGAAGAAGCAGGTCCTGAGATTGAAATAAGCATTTTGAAAGAGGGCTGGTGTGGCTGGAGCCTAATGAGCAAGGGAGAGAGTGGACCAGGATGACATCAGAAGCAGAGACAAAATTCTGAGGTGCTAGCTCTTCCATGAAGTCTGGGGCTGGGCATGACATAGAGTAGGTTCTCAGTAGAGGCAGGAAGCAAAATGTGGTCATCTTCCCCTCCCCAACCTACCCCAGGTACCTGAGCAATACAGGAGAATCTCCCCTTAGTCTCCTTCTGCCGAAATCTGAGGACAAGCCTACAGCAGCATCTTCAGACTCCTTTGAGGCATCAGGAAAGACCAGCATAAAATCCCATAGGAATTTTTGGAGGGTCTTATTTACAGGAAGAGGTGAGGGCTGTAGAAAGGAAATGGTTTATTTTTTTTAATGGCAGCATTTTTTATGGAAAGAGCATTGGTATTGAAGCCATGAGACCTTGGTTTCAAATGAAACTCACATTAAACTTTCTGGGCCTCGGTTTCCTCATATGAAAAAGGGAAGTAATACTAGTACTTCGAGTGATGTTATAAAGGTTCAATAATTGAGATCATGCCTATATTAAACATTCCTGGGAACATAGTTTGATAGATTTTAGCTGCTATGAATAGCTCTTAATAAACCAATGAAATTAATTATTAATATGTACTAATAACTTTATGAAGTCCAGAATCTTAATGGAATAAGTATTGATGAAGAAAAGTTTGCTTATGACCAGGAGAAATCATTGTAAGAAGAAAGCTTTACAGCATCATAGTTTAGTGAGTTAGTTAGGCATTGGTAGTTTATAGTTCAGAAATGTCTCTGTGGCATCGAAACTGTGCATGGGAATGGTATGGTCTCAGGAGCCTTTTTCTTTCTCAGCATGAGGAACAATGTCCCTTCTTCCCACTGCAGCTACTGTGTGGGTTAAGGGTGAGGCCCAGAGGCTTAGAGTCCAAAAGCAAAAGCTGAGGCCTCCTCTAATTCATCTACATAGTGCTGACACAGGCATTCTTTTAAAAAACATAGTCCAATAACCAAAATAATGGGGGGAAATCTAACCTTTACTTGTATTTTCCATGACTTGTAAAGGTCATGTAAGTCCCAGCACAGAGCACTTTTCAATTCTCTTTACTTCGCTCCGTGCCCAGGCCTCTGTCCTGGTCCCACCAACGTGCACACCTCCTCATCTTCCCAAGGACGCCTTCCTTCCAGGCATCTAGGACTCTCCTCTCTGCTTCTCCTTACTCTCTCCTTTCTCTTTCTGTACTCTTTCACAAACACACACGTGTGTATGTATTATATATGTGTGTGTATATGCACATATATGTGTCAGGGTGCATATAACTTTTAACAAAATGGAGCTACAATATGCATTTTATTCTGAAAATTGCTTGCCCCTTAAAATATATAGTTGAGAACTTGTCTAGGTCTATTTCACTGCTTATGCCACATTGTATTCTATTTTTCTGAATATCCCACACTAGATTTCTAATTGTGGTTGCTTCCACGTTTTTGCTATTAAAAACTAGTTTTACAAACCACTCAAGCCCCAAACTAAAAAGGTGTGTGTGTGTGTGTGTGTGTGTGTGTGTGTGTGTGTGTGTGTGTGGTGGTCCAGTTGAGGTGGAGGATGGAAGATTAAGGAGGAAGTCAAGTGGATTGAATTCAGCACTAAAACGACCGTTCTCCAATACTAAATGTACTTGAAATTTATTCCCCTGCATCGGTAGGTAAATGTCCTTCAGTTCTTGAAACAATAAATCCCACAAACTTCCCATAAGCTTTGCAGAGGTGAACTGTGAGATTGGTTCCATCGGCATCCATTCGGATCTGGATTGGAAAGCCCATTTTTTCTCCCGAGCCCTGGATCGAGGAAAGGTCAGATGGTGCCGTGTTTCAGAGCTGCTGTGCTCTGGAGGTTGCCAGACTGATGGAGTAATTGCTTCCAAAACCCAGACTTTGCCACCATCTCCTCGGGTTCAAATCAGCATGACTTGCAGCACCCCGCCATGGCAGTTAAAACTTTAACGTGCGCTTCTTATTATAATCTAAATTCACTCCTTAGAATATTGAGATTCCCAAACAGCTCAGCTCTGGACAGACAGTTTTCCCATGGCTCCCAGTAACCACAAAGGCAAGGCTGAGACATCACAGCCTCTAGTTCACAACTTGAAATCTTGTTGCGGGAAAATGTAAGTGCAACCATCAGGTAGCATTAATCAGTATTTCAGTATCAGGACATGTACCTTTGTGCTAGGTTCTGATCAATAAATGTGGAGGGAGGTCCGCTATGTGGGTTTGCAGCAGGCTCTTCATTTGGTGAAAATCCTTTACACTGTGGCCCTGGCAGACCTGGAGAGCGGTTCGGTTCTTGTGTGCCCTCTGGATCACCGCACACTCAGCAGTTTCTTGAAGCACTTCAGCCACTCGTCACCCTCACGCAGTTTATCCTGCCCTTATACAAACTCCCAGGTTTCCTGAAAATCAAAACTGCTCCAGTTCAACCTATCGGATGCCACTGCACCCACCTTACCATTTGTTTTCATTGTGTAACACAAAGTTAGAAAACCCTGCTGGTCTTACATAACCTCAGACCCATGGGTGTCCTTTGTGATTGACTAGAATTCCATTTCATGATCCTTATCCCAGGGTGACCACAGCCAGACTCAGGGTCTGTGCACCAGCAAAGAACTGCAACTGGAACATAGGATCGTGGCCTCTTTTCATCTTTAGAATCTGAACATTTGTTTAGACATGGATGTGTTGTTTTTATATTAGAAATTATGTTCACTTAGCCACTGACTGGAATGTGATGTCAGGCCTTCTCCCGACTGTCCCCTTCTCGAGGATTTATGAGCCGTTAGGAAACTCCAGCATGTTCTGTATAAATTAGAGCAACCATCTCACCCCTATATACAAAGTCTGTTATTTTCTATTATTATTCGAAAATACAGGCATGAAGAAAATGGTTTGCCTCTTCACAGCCCTTTTGTATTTCATAATTCTGCTTTACATTCTCACAACCACCCTGTGGACAAAGGAACTATGTTTCTAATTTATAAATAAAGAAACGGGTTTTAAAAGCCGACATCCACTCGCTCATCTCCTCTTTGCATGGTGCTTTACTGATCTCATCCCCTGGAGACATGGGGACCTTGGTAGTTTTCAGTAGGAAAATGACAGTATCTATGACTAGGATGCGGGAATCTTTTTATTTCCTATAATGGAAAGAGCACAAAAAGGAAACTTTGATTCGTGTAACATAATTGTACGGATCATATCAATCCATTACTCCGCTGTGTACAGCAGTTTGCAATTTTCCCGTCCACCCTTCTGCCAAAATGGGAGGCTTTTTCCACATTGTACTTACCTAATGGATTTGATATAAAATCTGTTTTTCTGTGGAGGTGGGGCTCTGGGATTTTGTAGACTATCAATATGTGAGGGCCTAAGGGCCATCTCACATCACAGCACCCCTCCTCTGCACAGCGTCAGAGTGTGGCCAAATGCATGGCACTCAGTTCCGCTTCTGCTGTGACCATTCTTTATGACAACAGGGCAGACAGTAAAAGGAGAACTTAATGGTATTAGACCTGAATTACAAAGACGTGGAGAGAAAATGATACGAGGAAGTAGATACTAACGGGAGACACAGTGAAGACAGAGTGACATCCTTGGGGCTGGCCACCCTCAGAGCCATCCTTGGCCACCACGAGTACAGGCGAGGACCGTGGTTATACAGAGGGCTCGCAGTGTGTTCTGCGGGCTTTTAGAACCATCAGGGGTTTCACTCATGAGAGTGAAATAGCCAGTTGTGCATTTTAGAGAGATTACTCTGTTGGCTTTGTAAAGGCTGGATTTATGATAAACAATCCTGGAGTTCATGTGTATCCAGGTGGGAGAGGGTGGCCTGAGCCCGGCAGCAGGAGGAATGAAGAGGAGGGATGTAGGGCAGAATGTGTCGGAGGATGGTTATCAGGCCTTTGAGGTGGGTTGGATACCCGGGAATGACTCTCATGTTTCTGGCTTGAGTGGCAAAGTGGGAACAGCTCTTATGTGGAGTATATTGTAGGTAGAGTTAATGTGGAGAAAAATGGGTTCACTTTCAGTCATAGTGTTTAAGGAAGGTACTTGTAGGACAAGGTAAGCTGTCCAGTAAGAAATGCATATCCTGCCCTAACCAGTTTGGCTCTGTGGATAGAGCGTCGGCCTGCGGACTCAAGGGTCCCAAGTTCGATTCCAGTCAAGGGCATGTACCTTGGTTGCAGGCACATACCCAGTAGGGAGTGTGCAGGAGGCAGCTGATCGATGTTTCTCTCTCATGGATGTTTCTGACTCTCTATCCCTCTCCCTTCCTCTCTGTAAAAAATCAATAAAATATATAAAAAAAGAAAGAAAAAAAGAAATGCATATCCTAATCTTAAAGTCATAGTAGAGATCTATCTATATGCATAAATTTGGGAAATATTGACCTGTGACTAGTAGTTAAAACCGTGAATTTGGGTAAAATGGCCCAGGAAAATTAAGAAAAGCAGATATGTCCCTGGGACGGACACGCAAGCTTTTAAACACTGGACAATCACCCAGTCGCCCTCCCAGAATCACCCTCCCATTGCCACTTCTGTGTACTACACTACTTATTAAGTATTTTTAATTTCAACTTGCATGTAATAATTATAATGGATATGATAAATTTGTCCTTCAACCTCCAGATGCAAAAAAGTTTTAGTTTTGCTAAATCAGGCAGATCTCCCCCCCAGTCCTTTATTCACCAAGGTGTGAGAGGTTCTGGCTTGCTATTCCCTCATTCTGTGGAATCAGTCACATGGAAACTTTTGGGACTAACCCAAGACAGAAATTTGAGTCAAGAACAAGAAGCCCACATGTTCCCATTCTACACCTAGTTATTCATTTCACTACTTTTGGTTATTAACTTTTCACTTTGAACCCCAATACACTTAGGATGACTAGTATACATTGGGCATAAGGAATAGCTCCAAATGAGGAGAGTTTGAGGAAATGTCAGAATTGACCGTGGGGACCCTGAAGAGCTTTACAAGAAAACTTAGACCTGCCCCCACACCTCCAAGCATCCCACATAACTGTTTCAAGCATTCAAAATGAAATAGGATTATCTCTTAAGTACCCCTACGTTTAAATGCACCGTTGACAGATAGGACAGAGGAGTTTTCATGACTACTTAGGAACAAGCCATTTTATCACATCCCCCATGGTCTGCCAATTAAGCAGCCCACAGCTGTGCAAGAAGTGTCCTGAGCATCGTGACCTTTAGGATTTCACCATCGTGTTCTTTTTCTCCATGGGACTCTATCACCATTCTTGCCCAATTATATCGTTGACTCCTCCCACAAGTGTATAACAGCCCCTCTTTGGCTGTAGCAATGGAAAAGGCTTTCTGGAGAGGGTAAAACTGCTCAGGAAGCAGCATTTTAACATGCACCCCTTCATTTTTACTTAATTTGCCCTATAAAATGAGGCTGAGAGCTGAACAAAGCAACATTTACCTTTCCTGAAAGTACAAGGTGTTTTAATTAAGAGAGTAACTTTTTCTCCATGTAAGGACACCTCTGCAAATAGACTCAAATGTTCATGCAAATGAAGCTGTCTGTTTTATTGTTGTAAATCGCACCCAGCCATAGTACACAACAGAAGACTCCATCACAACCCTCAGAACACTCAAATTTCTAAGCTGCGGATCACTCAAAGTTTTCAGAGTAACTAGTCTCCTAGTATTTTTTTTACAATGCAGAGTGCTTGCCGCTTAAAGCTGAAGCCTGTAAGCTTCTCAGTGCAGTGGCTCCAGGAAATTGCTGAATCTGAGAGTCCAGACCGCACCCGCAGCCACACACCTCAGTAAACCACAGCCGGCAGAGCCACAGATCATCTCCTCCACTCAACCAAATGCCAACTGGCCCAGCCACTGCCTCTTCACCTTTCCTAATTACCTATCTCCCCTCTGAGCAGGAAGGAAAGACAGCAGAGGCCTGACACCAAGGTGAGACCTGAACGCTCCTCTCTGCCTGTCAGCGCTCTGGTCTACCTTTGTTCAGACACAATTTTCAGTGTTTGGATCACTCTACTTCCTTACTTGCTCATTCACTCTTTCTCTCATCATATTTTTATTTAATTGATACTCTACAAAACCATATAGCACATTGCAGGGTTCTATAAGGATATTCCCATTTGTGTGTCCTGAATGGGGTTTTCTCTAGGTCAATAAGGAGATGAAGAGATAGGGAGCACACAGTTCTGAGCAGTGAGCAGGAGCAAAGGAGTGAGAAAAGAACAGGACAGGACAGAAGGGCAAAGGTAGCTATGGGTCTGAGATGAGCCGACAGCTGGAGAAGTCAGAACTATAAGGAGAGTTCAGTCCAGCTTGCTGCTTCCCCTTAGAGAATTCGCCCGCTGAGATAAAGCGGGCTGGGGAGGAGCCAGGGTTTGTTGACTTGCTATTCGCCTAGTTAAGGAAAGGAACCCCATTTCCCATCCTCCCCACCTTGGCCAAGCCCTTAGGCAGTGACTGTACACGATACTGTAGCCATCAGTTTAGTGGTGATTAATAACATGTGTTGGACGTTTATTTTGTGTCAGCACTCTGCTAAATGTTTTTTTATGGATCATCTCCTGTGATTCTCAACACCCTATGAGAGTTTCCAATGTTATTACCATTGTATAAGGGAGAAAACTGCAATTCAGGAAGAACGAGAAATCCAGCCAAAGTTGCCCAGGGGTTAGGGATGATGAAGCCAGATGGTCTGACTCAGGAGCCTGCATGTGGGCCACTACACAGCATCTGCACCAAGTGACAGACAGGCCAGAGCAGCCCCATAAGTTCACCTGCTGTCATCCGTCCCACCTTCCCACCAGCACATCCTCATGGTCCCCGCCCTTGCCAACATGACCACCTCAGAGGGGACCACAGCGCACCTCGTGTTCTGTTGCTCCTTGTGAACATACAAGAAAATCAGCAAGTGCAGGCTGTTGACAGGCAGCTGAGAAGCAAACTGAAGAACTCCAGGAGATTCAAGAATTAGAATATATTGAATTTCAATACAACAAAAAAGCTGTCATTTGGCTGTTTGGGGAGAATACGGAGAGAAGGAGCAGGGAGGTTGGCTTATAAAAATGCTCAGTCCTCATCTTGCATTCAGGAACACCAATAGAGACTACCTAAGATGCATAAATTTATAAATATCTACACAGGTATATTTTAGGCATACAGGGATATACTTTAAAAAGTTAAAGGTGCAGAAAGAGTTTTTGCTAAATTGGGTTTGGGATGGGGAGGGGTGAAGCAGGAATTGCGTTTTACTCTATCCCTTCTAGCACCACTTGACTTTGAAAACTATGTATGTCCAATGCTTTGTTAGAAATTAAAATTAGACTTAGTGAATTGCTGCCCATCAGAAAATATCCTTAGAAATTTTGAAGTCATAATCCCATACCAAATAATCATGGGTGAAATCGAGGGAAATGGCCATTGAAGGGTTTGGATGAAGAGGTGATGCTGCATTTTCTGCTGATGGTTCACTGAAGTCTGAGTGATGTGTCAGCCGTGTCTGGTTGGCTGCCCCAGCCCTGTTCTTCTGCACCAGCTGGAGGTACCACCTGGTTCCTCTCCCCACAGGAGAGGAGCCCAGAATATATTTAAAATGCTTTCACATGCCCCAGTCATGTTCAAGCTTATAGAACCATCAACCTCCCCCCAGCCATTTCGGCCAGCCTCTGATAATGTTGTCCCACCCTAGGCTGGGCTCCTGACCTCTTCCACCTGCCTCATCATTGTTAGTATTGACTAGTCCCTCCAGACTCAGATATGTATTTCAGCTCTGTTTCACACTTTCCCTCTCAATTTCCAACCTTGCCCCCCTTCTACCTGTCCACACTGGCCATCCACGAGTCCTTGTCTTATTTCCCACTTGGTATTCTCATCCAATGTCACTTTACCTTCCACAGCACTGACCTTGATTGTAGGTATGAATTTTACATGTTTTAATAACCTTAAGGTTATGAGGCCATCAGTCTTGCAAATGCATGGCATTGTTCAATGAGTTCTATAGGGATCCATAGATTTAAGTCATAGGTCAGGAAAACGCTGGTGTGCTAGTGGAGGCCATGTCCAGTGACCGGTGGGTGCTAAAGCAGCATTAGCTTTGATTTCTATTTATTTAGAACCTTCAGTACTCAAGTTACTATAAAGTAGATGTTGTCCCATGAGGAATTTGCCTGTGGACTAAAATTGAATATAATCAAGAGATGCAGCTGTTTACTTACCCACTGATTTAGTAATTATTTAGTGAGTACTTACTTTGTTCTGGGGCCAAAGGTTAAGAAGAAGAAATGGTTTGCTCCCAGCTTTCAAGGAGCTTGCAGTCTGTTGGAAGCATTATAAGCAAATAATAACAATGCTATAAGCTCCTAGCATCGTGAAGTACAAGGAGCACCAGCAAAGGCATGCATGTTATCTTGTCACGACCAAGAATCCCAGAGATTGGGCCCTGGGCTCATCAGTACAGGCCTTACAGAAATTCATCAGGGTATGTACCCTGCTCATTAAAACCTTTAAGCCCACATTCCCATAAGCATGAATAGAATAAGTTCTATTCATGTACTACTATAATCATATATTGTGTATATCATAATGTATAACCAACATGGATATTTTAAGGAATGAGGATTTTAAAGTAAGTGTAAATAAAGTTTCTCCCTCATCACCTCCTGGGTACATACCTCAACTCTAACATGACCAGTCAGTGTAGAGTCCTCACCTTTACTGAGCAAGAATCTGGACTGAGTAAATTTGGCCAGAGATCTGGGGCAGCCCATGGGGACAGCTCCAATGATACTATGGAATAATCCAGACATTTCCAGGAGGACGACTGGGAACCACTATTTGTACAAGTTTCATTTTCCCTGCCATTCAGTCCATTCAAGAGACCAAATCAGCTCGAAGTTGCTTTGTGAGCACACAGTTCAAACAAATGGGATCAGCATCTGTAGGGATATCTCGCCAAACTAGAATAACTGGTCGAACTGTCCTTCTCCTCTCTGGGGATTTTTCTGTCTGAATAGCCAGTGCTGGACCTCTGATGTGTTTGACTTTTCGCTTTCCTTTTTCTAAAATCACTTTAGACAATTAACCCTCATGTTAACACATCACCACCTCAGAAAATAAGGATGAGTCTAATGAACAAAATAAACTGATCAACAAAATAGAACCAGGGGCATGAACATGAAACAGACTGACAGATGTCAGAGGAGAGGTGGGTGGGGCAGATGGGATGAAAGAAGGTGAAGAGCATAGCCAAGAATATAAATGCACAGCCCATGGACACAGACAACAATGTGGTGATGGTCAGCAAGAGGGGAGAGCAGGAGTCTGGGTGGAAGGGAGAAAAGGGGTGGAAATGGGGGACACCTGTAATAATGTCAATAGTAAAATAAATACATAAATAAATAGAATGCACTAGATTGGATTGTAGCTTGAAAAATGTTGATTACATTCATGTCCTGGGAATACTGCCTAAAGAGACAGAATTGCCCTGCTTCAGGCTGAAGTATTCCTGGGGGCACATCCTCCCAGGCTCCTAAGGTTGTTAAAGGTTCTGCCCCAATTGGATGAGCTGAATCCTGCTGGCCTCGGGCATGTGGCTTCATTCCCTCCTAAAACTCTGACTGGTGATTGGGTTTCAACTACTAGGTTGATTTAGGTTTTATTTCAAGAGATCTTCATTTTCAGCCAGCTGGTCAAGGTGAGCCTGAACTCCTCTGACCAGGTATTAAGCCAGGTCGTGAGCCAGAAAGAGGACTCAGATCCCAGAGGATAGCAACTTAAATAGTTAAGATTCTTTCTTCTCAAGTATTAGTCTGACCAATGTCAAGTAATATTCTTCTCCCCAAGAGAAAACTAGTCTGTTGTTCTCACACTGAAAGCTATTATATTGCTATGTTTAAAAATATATAGCCTAAACCTTCATGAAGACTTTGGGAACACTTTAAACAATAGACTCTACCACCACCCCTGGTTTTACCTTACTGAAAACATTTGTAAACATAGTTCACGCTGACTTACTAGTAATATATTACCATTCATTCATCTAGGTGTCGCTATATTCTACATGTCTCTAAGAACAACAACAAATAGTACTAATTAAATAAGAGGTTATTTTAATATCTCATACCTTAATAATATTCTATATTTAATTTAAAATTACAGCTTAAGCATAACAGTAACAACACCAAGTTAATTTTATATAAGAATAGTAGTTGAACTGAATATTGCATCTGTGCATAATTTGCATAAAAGAAAGGAAACATCCTATATAATAAGAGCTCAGCGACCAAATGGCAGAACAACCAGAATGACCGGCTGACCAGTTGCTGTGACGCACACTGACTACCACAGGGCAGATGCTCAACACAGGAGCTGCCCCCTGGTGGTCAGTGTGCTCCCACAGTGGGAGCACCGCTCAGCTAGCCGGGATGAGCAGCGCTCCCACAGCAGGCTGATCCCGCAGGCCACGCCTCCCACCAGTGCACGAATCCCGTGCACTGGGCCTCTAGTATAGTATATAAAAACCAATAGACTAAATTCAGTTAATTCATTGTATTCTTGGAAGGAAATATAGCAAAATTCAGTTTTGAAAAAAAAAACATATATTTTAGGTGTTAAAATAAAATTTTCCCCAATTTGCTGATCTACTGGGCATTTAATTCAGCGATTCATGGATTGGACAGCATCCACTCTAGGAAATAAAAATGAGCTCTGAGGAGTTTACAAGGCAGAGATTTTTATAGCCCCAGTAAGCAGAAACTAAGAAGATATACTGGGTATCTTCTGATTGGTTAGAGCAGGGGTACTTCCCTTATATGGACCAAAGGGAAGACTTGGAATGGGTCAGATAACTTGTGCTGAGCAAGCAAGTGCTAATTGACTGACCTAGGTCTTCCTTTGCTGGGAGAGCTGAGCATAGAAACTTAGTTAAGTTTTGGTTTGCTGACATGGGGCT
>NW_005871099.1:5358602-5418614 GCF_000147115.1 Myotis lucifugus | reverse complement strand
GGAGAGGATGAATTGCCCTGACAAAATTGGAGAATGGATATTTAAATTTTCTTTTTGTTTATTGTCCAAGTAGACAGGGTGAAGAGTAGATAGAGAATTTCGTAAAGAGACCAGGAATAAGGCATGAGAGAGTGAGGAAAAACACAAAGGCATTAGGAAAATAAAACTTAACATCTGTGAGTTCGTGAAACAGCGTGGACAGTCATACTGAGTAATGTGATGAAACTTTACACCTGCAGCTTTCCAGAAGAGATCCCATACCTACACACCCTTCAGTTCAGAATTTATTTAGCCAAGGAAACAGAAACTAACAGAATCAGGGCAAGGGCAGATGCTGCCTTGCTCAGCTCAGCTTGCCTTGGCTCCCAAAGACCCTCACAAGGTCACACGGGGGGATGCCATCTGTGGGAGGCAGGGGTTCTCTGCATCTGAGAAGTGCTGTCCTCATCATACCAGGGCCCTTCCCTCATTGGGGCAACAGTACAGCTTTAGGAATTTATAGTCCTCAGACTTCCAAGTTTGGTGAATCTGCTGGATGATTAGAAAAATACAAAATCAGCAAGACAACAGATGCAACCAGGAGGGGAAACTAGTCCATCGGCGTCTCTCCACAAAATCTTGGTGCCCACTGCCCACATCAGAAAGTCTCCTTCCTCCTAGTCTGTGCCCTTTATCTGAGTGCTTATGCTGCTCTGCCCGGTCCAGTGATCTCAAATCCTTGTCCTAGAAATATCTGATGCAATATTGTTCTCACTTTGTAGTTTTCATTATGCATTCTGGTCTTTAAAAGAAGGAATCTGAGAAAAACGTCTTTCTGCTAAGATCCTATGGGATTCTTTGTATGAAATGGTGGATGGGTGTAGCGGGAAGTGTGCAGACTTTGGAATTAGCATTCACAGGATAAATACTAATTCTTGGGTAAATTGCTTCATCTCTTTGAATCCCAATTTTCTAATCTGTAAAATGATAATTTCTGGGGATTGTTCTGATGATAGGGTATAGATGTTTATTAAGTATTTATTTCAGTGCAGTAGTTATAATTTATCATTTTTCCAGGGATGCTTGTTGTAGATCTAATCTGAGCCAGATCTGATTGAAAAGGAGACTGAGGATATTCTAGCCCCATAATTAATTAATAAATAAATAGGAATCCTCTCTTTTCATCAATTATGCATTGTAATTACTTAAAATGGAGTTTTACTTTCCAAAGTTAGAATTGAGTCATACTATTTTCTGACTTGCACATTACTTGGATTGTATTTCAGAATTATCTCATGGAAAAAAAGAAAATTGACAATTCTATATTTGAGTAATTTTATACTTTTCCACAGAATTACTTGGACTCACCTGTCCTTGCTTTATCCCCAAGGTTTGTAAACCTTTGTCTGGGTTGGAAAGAAGGTAAACCAGTTATATGAAGAGAAGTGCTTCTACTTGTATGTGCTATGGGCCATTGAGTCAGCTCTGACTCCTGGTGACCCCATGAATGAGTGACATCAATAGTGTCCAGTCCTCAACAGCCCTGCTCAGCTCCTGCAGACTCAACCTATGGCTTATTTTATACAGTCAGTCCATCTCATATTTTGTCTTCCTCTTTCTCCTGCTGCCTTCTCTTTTTCTAAGTATTCTTGTCTTTTCCAAAGAACCCTGACTTCTCATGGTGTGTGGAAGTAGGACAGCTTCAGTTTTGTCATTTTTGCCCCCAGTAATGTTTCAGAAGAGCTCTATAGACTTCTCTAGATCCCTTTTCTGACCAAGACAATAATCACAACCATGTTTCTATCATCAGGCCATCACTTACTGAGCGCCTACTGTGTCAGAGGCAATGGGGTGGATTCTGGAATTTCTAAGATGAAGACAAGACCACCCAATACCCTCACCTAGTAAAGGAGACAGTCACATTAGTAGCAGTATGGATACGTAACTTCCATTGAGAGTTTTCTAACTGCCAGACACATCAGGAAGGTGTGACTACATCACACAGGGATGCGGCGAGGGATATAGAGGAGTGTGTACCATTGTATCTCTCGGGCCAGAATAGCACATGACACATGGCAGCTGCCGTGTTGGCATTTATTGAGTGAAGGAAGTGAATGAATATGGTGCTAGTCTAAATAGAGGACCATGGAAGATCTAGCTGCAGAAGGAGATCACCACAATTGTGGGGCTGGTGATCAAAATGATGACAAAGAATAGAGTGAAAGGTGGAAGGAAAGGTCATGCTTGGGCAAGTCAGGATTTCCCAGTAAAGCAATTTGGGTGATAAGAGGATTGAGGAAGCATCATTTGGCCATGCAAGTGGGACTTCAGTTGTTTGAAAAGGCTATTAAGAACATCAGGGAGCTGGTTGCCTGGTCACCCACATCACTGTTGAGGCCCCTAGTGGCAATGGCAAGGGTCAGAGTGGTCAGGAAGTCTGTGAGCCAAGTGTTACAGTCCTCAGGGTCACAGTATGATAGCAAAAGAATGGGGAGAGGGTGTGTCACAGGAGGGCACATTGCTGAATGGGGCTCTGGTGCCGTAGAATAGAAGTTCTAACAGGTGAAGAGGATGTCCACTGTCTCCTAGCCCCAGGTACAGACAGCCGCTGGGGAAAGGGGTTACAATGCCAACTGTTAGGTAGCCTGTAATTAGAGGAAGGAAGTGTTCCAAAGTGTTTGATGATGGCAACCGTGGCATTTTCATTTTTGTTCAATAATTTAAGAGACTTTCAAGGACACAGCAGAAATTTTTGAAGGGGGTGTTCACTGACTAGGAAATATTGAGGAAAAGCATCCAGAAATGTTGTAATGCGTTAGCACAAGCATCCACATTGACCGAGTTTGAGCTTTTCCCAATATCAGGATGACTCAGAGAAAACATTTGCATTTAGCAGACATATCTCCCAAAAAATGTGGAGGCAGCAGTCTAATGTCCTGCTAATCTGAAAAAAGGGTATTAAGGAACAACTTTCATTTTCCGAGATGCAGCCTTCTGTAATACACATGCTTGAGAAAGAGAAGAAAACATTCTGCAATATATAGAAACTGATGAATCAGAAGAAATAAACTAGCGGCAATTTATCTTCCATTATTTCAGAATTAGGACAGCTTTTTTTATTAAAAGAGCTTCACCGTATGTAGGCATGAGGAATGCCTAATTCCACTCCACCGGCCTGTTGTGCCTTTGGGATATTAGTTAGGATGTTTTATCTTTTTTATATATACTGAGTTTTTATTAATACAAATCGGGTGTTAGCACCTACATTTTTCTTTTCACTTGCCCAATCCAACTTACATTATCAATACAGATTTTTTTCTCATCAACTGTCCAACTTCCCACTTAGCACCTCCATAATAGAAATTTCACTTATTCTATTGTTTCTACTACTTTGCAAGTCTAACTATGAGTTCAATTTATATTAAAGATTTGGGAATCTAAAGAATGATTCTGACTTGGTCATTATAATACATAAGGGAAAAAATTACCTCTTCCAGAAAAATTTTTAAAACCAGAATAGCAACACTATTGTAAATTTTTAAATGTTTAATAAATTTCTCCAGCTTTTGATTTAAACCTTTTCAGTTTCAGTTACGGACAAAAAAAGTTTAGAGATATAAATTCAAGATGAAATTTGTGCTATGTTATAGCAATTTACTATATTAGTTTTTATTAAGTGTTAAAAGATATACAAACAATTGGTAAATAATAAAGTCACATTGAATTTACCCAGATTTCTTTGTCAGTCTTACTGAAGGAACAGTTATTTGAGTAAATGGTGTAGGTATCCTAGAGTTAGAAGGAGACTGTCCTCTAATAAAGAAAAATTGCCCAAGCTACCTTAGATGCTACTGATCTACCCATGTTTGCTGATTTGGAAATTTCTAGAAGCAATTGAGAACTCCTCTTATGCTGGCCAGATAGAGTCACCTCTCTCTACAGAGTTGTGGTCCTGCTCTTCTTTCTCCACATCCCAAGGGTACCTTTAGAAGTCTACCCCACTACTGAAATCCTGCCCACGCAAAATATTTTTTTATTGCACCTTGATTTATAAAACATATATAAGGCAGAAGTAGCTCTGGCAGGTGTGGCTCGGTTCATTAAGGCATTGTCCTGTGCACTGAAGATCATGGGTTCGATCCCTGGTCAGGGCACATACCTAGGTTGTGGATTCAATCCCCAACAGGGGCCTGTACAAGAGGTAACCGATGGATGTATCTCTCTCACATCAATGTATTTTTGTTTTCTCTCTCTCTCTCTCTCTTCGTCCCTCTCTTTTTTTAAAAAAAAAAGACAGAAGTCTTCCCTTTTCCTAAAAACAACAAAATTTCTACAAGGCAATTAATTCAGTGCATTGCCTAGAAAATAATGGGCATCCTCATTAAAGAGCATCTTCACATGGTGTTTGAAGAGTGTATATGTTTTGTGACATTACTATAGAGAAATGCTAAACTTTCAGAGTTTTTTTTCTGATTTTGTGATTTTCTCTGATTCTAATGTTTCATGAATTATTTATTGTGTGGAGAAGGCCACAGAATCTTTCTCTTCAAAAATATGGCATGTTAAAACGTCAAAAAGACCAACCACTAGAATCAGCCTGCCTCTGACCAGCTGGAAAACAGCAGGTATTCTACGGGGAGAAGAGCTTAAAGGAGCTTGAATTCATAATTCCAGTCTGAGACAAGGACAGGAGAAAGTATATTGGTATTACTCAGTAATAAACATGTGGATTAATGGAAACAGTAGAAATATGTATGTGGAGTTATAATCAGGTTAGGGACCCTACAGCTGTCATTCTAGAAGCTAACAGCATCTCTGCAGGCTTGGTGTTTTTATAAAAACAACTACTTCAGGAAGAACGAGTCAGTGTCATCGTTAGTCAGTGGATGTTACTAATGCTGGAGAATTGATTCAACTAAGAATGACACTTGGGACCAATTAATTCAAAGCTGATTTTTTAAAAAGAAGAAGAGATACAATAAATCAGAGAATGATGCTTCATTTGAATATACTGAGTAAGTGACTGGGAAAGATCACTTGAAATATCTCAAAACCAGAACTATCTCAAAGGGCCATCCAAAGACAGCCACAGTACAACAATGCTAGGCTTTTACAAGATATCAAACACCTACATTATAGCCATGTGACAAAGCATTGGCCAACTGATGTCAACTGGAAACCTTAAAAAATATATATTTCACAAATGAATTCAGGGAGTTATCTTTTTAAACATGCATTTTGCTCAAATTACAGGATAGTTGTTTTTATCCTCACCTGAGGATATGGGGTTTTTTGTATTAAATCTTTAATGTTGAAAATATTACATATATCCCCTTTTCTCCCCATTGACCCCTTCTGGCCCAACCCTGTTCCCAGGCCCAGGCCTTCACCACCCTATTGTCTGTGTCCATGGGTTATACATGTATGCATACAAGTTGATCTCTTTTGTTGATCTCTTCACATCCACCATCCCACCTCTGCCTTTCCTCTGAAATTCCACAGTCTGTTCTGTGCTCCTGTGTCTCTGGATCTATTTTGTTCATCAGTTTATTTTGTTCATTAGATTCCACATATGAGTGAGATCACAGGATATTGTCTTTCCCTTACTGCTTATTTTGCTTAGCATAATACTCTTCGGGCCCTCCATGCTGTCTCAAAGGGTAAGAGATCCTTCTTTTTTACTGCTGCATAGTATTTCATGGTGTAAATGTACCACAGCTTTTTTATCCACTCATTACTGATGAACACTTGGGCTGTTTCCAGATCTTAGCTATTGTAAATTGTGCTGCTGTGAACATAGGGGTGCATACATTCTATCTGATCAGTATTTACAGTCTCTTAGGATATATTCCTAGAAGTGAGATCATTGGGTCAAATGGCAGTTCCATATTTAATTTTTTGAGAAAACTCCATACTGTTTTTCATAATGGCTGCACCAGTCTACATTCCCACCAACAGTGTGCTAGGGTTCCCTTTTCTCCACATCCTCACCAGCACTTGTCATTTGTTGATTTGCTAACGAAAGCCATTCTGACAGGTATGAGGTGATACCTCATTGTCATTTTAATTTGCATTTCTCTGATGATCAGTGACTTTGAGCATTTTTTCATATGTCTCTTGGCCATCTGTATGTCTACTTTGGAAAAGTGTCTAGGTCCTTTGCCAATTTTTAAATTGTATTGTTTTGTCTTCCTTTTGTTAAATTGTATGAGTTCCTTATATATTTTGGATATTAACCCTTTATCAGATGTATCATTGTCAAATATGTTCTCCCATGTATTGGACTCTCTTTTCATTTTATTGATGGTTTCTTTTGCTGTGTAGAAGCTTTTTTATTTTATGTAGTCCCATTTGTTTACTTTCTCCTGTTTCCTTTGCCCTAGATGTATCATATTGCCATGAGAGATGTCTGAGATTTTGCACCCTGTGGTTTCTTCTAGGATTTTTATGGTTTCACGTCTTACTTTTAAGTCTTTTATCCATTTTGAGTTTAGTCTTGTGTATGGTTTACTTGGTAGTCTAGTTTCTTTTCTTTTCTTTCTTTCTTTTTTTTTTTGCATGTATCTGTCTAATTATCCCAACACCATTTGCTGAAGAGACTGTCTTGATTCCATTTTATGTTCTTGCCTCCTTTTTCAAATATTAATTGAGTGTAATTGCTTGGGTCAATTTCTGGGGTCTCCATTCTATTCCATTGATCTATATGCCTGTTCTTATACCAGTACCAGGCAGTTTTTATTACAGTGGCTTTGTAGTATAACTTGATATCTGGTATTGTGATTCCTCCAACTTTGTTCTTCTTTCTCAAGAACAGGTGGCTATTTGGGCTCTTTTTTGGTTTCATATAAATTTTTGGAGTACTTGTTCTAGATCTGTGAAATATGCCATTAGTATTTAATAGGAATTGCTTTGAATCTGTAGATTGCTTTGGGTAGTATGGGCATTTTATTGATGTTAATTCTACCAATCCATAAATATGGTATATTCTTTCACTTGTTTATCTTTCTCTATCTCTTTTTACAACATCTTATAGTTTTCTGAGTACAAGTCTTTTACCTCCTTGGTTAAGTTTATTCCTAAGATCTTAAAATATTTTGTTGCAATTGTAAATGGGATTGTTTGTTTAGTTTCTCTTTCTGAAAATTCTGAGAAAGAGGGGAAGAGAGAGAGAGAGAGAGAGAGAGAGAGAGAGAGAGAAACATTGATGTGAGAGAGAAAAATCATTTGGTTGCCTCCTATGAACCCACAACCTAGGTATGTGCCCTGACTGGAAATCGAACTCACAATCTTCAAGTGTACAGATGATGCTCTAACTAACTGAGCTATCTGGCCAAGACCCACATAATGTTTAATAGCAATGACTATAGGAACTCTGAGTAGACAAGGAAAAATATAAAGGCTTACATAAGATCTGATATAGGACTTGGGTCATAGGAATATATTCTTCTTGAATAGGAAAGGAAGACTTGATTCTGTCTCTATAGTATTCATGTTTTACTTTTCAAAAAATTGTCTAGTTTAGGTACTTCTCTATTTACCAAAGAACTATGCTGTAAGAGGTTATTCAGAACCTGGAGTTTTTATTATTATTTGCCTGTAGACATAACATTGTAAATAGTGCTCCTATTCCATGGCTGGCCATAAGAACTTGCTTTTTTTAAAAAATTTTATTGATTTTTAGAGAGAGAGGGAACGAGAGAGAGAAACATCGATATGAGAACAAAACATTGATCGCTGCCTCCTGTACACCTCCTACTGGGAATGGAGCCCACAACCCAGGCATGTGCCCTGATCAGGAATCAAACTAGCAACCTTTTGGTGCACAGGACAAGCCCAACCAACTGAGCCACACTGGCCAGGGCTTGCTTGCTTATAAAGCGTAGCCGAAAAGTAGAGCTGCAGGTGTCAGCTTGGGGTCTGGGTTCTAGACTCTGGAATCCATTCAAGTACAATAGAAATCTTAGAGAACAAAGAACTTCATCCCAGATTTCTGAATGCCGAGCTTGTCCTTTACAGACTTCTCAATAAGGACATTTTTGTTTGCCTTTAGGAAATACAAAGCACAGTGCTACCTGTCTTTTCTTTGGGACAACAGCTTGGTGGGTTAGTAAAAGAGGCTTGGACATTCACAAGAGCATGTCCCAGTCTAAAGGCTCCAAGCCACTTCTCTTTGCTCTAAAACTGTATAGTTCCAGGAATTACAGGATTCCACTAATTCATTTGAATATAATAGCACAACCTATATATTTTTAACTATTATGATATTCTAATACAGAGCTGGTATTGGAACCAGAGTAAGGCCATTACAGCACAACTCATCCCTTTACAATTCCAGTGGCCTGGTGGAGAAGATCCTTTGGTTAATTCTTTAAGCATATAAATAAATTAAAAATATGATAAGGTCATGAGAGATTTAGCAATCAGAAATATTCTTATTGAGGAATAAGTGAAACTGCCATGACAAGTAAAACCCCAGGTTTCAGCGACTGTGGCAGTCTAACAGCACGCTCTGATCAGGAAGTCCTTCCACACAGTGATTTGAGGTCAAGGCTCCTTTTGTGCTGTGGGTCCACCTTCTCCTATAGCCTCTGAGTTTCTAAGTCCAGTTGGCCAATAGAGAAGGGGAGGGTGGAGAGCCTTCTTGTTTGTTCTCTTTTTGCTTTCATTCCATTGGTGGTAACTAGTCACATGGTTCCACCTCGGTGCCTGGGGACTGGGGACTGGGTCAGGCAGCTCTTGGATACATGGCTGTTTTTATGGGTGACTGTGAGAAGGAGAAAAGAAACTTCTCATGAAAAGTTAGCAATCTCTGCCACAGGTATCATGGCAACTAAAAGGAGTAAGCTTTAACCTCAACTGAAGACTTAGAGGTAGGCTTCCAGAAGATGCAGCATGTGAGTTGTCTTCAAGGCAAATAAATGCAATAAAGGCATTTTTCCAGAGAGTAAACAGGCATAAAGCAAGGAGAGGCGGGAGATCATGGAGCATTTGAGGAATTGAAAAGAAGTGAAAAGCTAAAGCCCAGGGACCAGTCACAGGACATGTTTCATTAAAGCAATGACCCAACCACATAGCTGAGTTAAGAGTTTAACAGAAGGAAGCTAACTGGACTTCAGGCCTCTTAGGAAATCATGCGTTTAACTTGCCTTTGCACATAGTGTTTAAATGATCAGATTTGGTTTTCTGCATCTCTGAATTTGATGCCTCTGATGAGGACTGATGAGAATGCCAAATGACTTTTTCTGAAGAGTGGTTGATATTTAGTATTCTGCAGGGTCTTTCTAGGGAAGTGCAACCAGAACCAGTGAATAATAAAACAGTGTATATCTGTCAAGTGTAATTATAACACTGAATTATGCTCATCTTGCTTCCCAATTCCTGTAGACATCAGTTTAAACATCCGAACATGCTGGCACTTCGGACCTGAGAGGATTTTACTGTGAAATACAGCATGCCCTTCTTTTTAGCCATTTTTAATAGGAAAAAAATGCACATCCTGTTAAATATTCTATGATGAAGTTTGACCACTCTTTTTTTTTTAATCTTCTCAGGTATCTTAAAACCAGGAAAGAAGTAACAAAGGTTTTTATTCCCTTTCATTCTCTGGATTTAAATGAAATTCACCATTTTTGCATTTTTATTAACCCCTCTGATTAAACACTTGTTAAAATTATAGAACACAGTTTCTTAAAACATCACCAACTTCACAAGAGAAGTGAACATTATCGAATGGTAACTTTTTCTAAAATTATACAAATATTGCTTATTTTGAATGATTTAAAAATCCAAAGAAGCAAAAAGAATAAGCTAAAGAAATCAGCTATAATCTCATATTCTAATATGTTTGATATACTCTTTTATACACTTTAGCCAACATTTTTCTATACACTTCTGTATAATTTTTTACCAATATGAGATCATATGCTACATACTGTTTCTAACCTACTTGTTTCATGTAATGGTATTTTAGAAACACATTTCCATGTCAAATTTATAAAAACTGCACAACAGTGATGTTTGTTTTCAACTTAGGGCAGAGAATAATATATCAGAATCTCCAGGAGAGCATCATAGTTTGGAAAATCATAATTTCATATTTATAAAACACAACAAAAACTATTGTTTTTGTTATACAACCTACAGAATGTAATGCACAATTATATTGGCTGGGAAGATGTTTATCTGAGGTCTTCAGGGGTTGTTTTATTCCCCATCAGCCTGCTACATCTGGGCATATCAGCATCTGGAGATGATAATTAGATTGTTATGTCACATATGGGAACATGGTTTAGAAGAGATTGGGAAACACACTATCTTGACTGACAAGTGTTCCATTTAATCAATGAGCCCTTACTGTTGGGCTTACCTGTTAAAGGATACTTTTTCATTCTAATCTACTGGCTTCCTGTCACTCATTCTCAGACCATCATTCCACACATGCTTTAAGGCTTGCTCACATCCCACAGCTTCATGCAGCCAGGCAGGTGCACATGATGGAAATGGAAGACCTGTAGGAAGGCCACACCAGGATGTACCCAAGGGTCAGTGTTCCTGATGGATGACCTTGTTCCCACAGTCATTCTATTCATTCACCTTGTTGAGGGTACGTCAGACCAACCAGAGGGAGAGGTTGGCAAGTAGCTCAAACCTACTCTCAAAGGAGGTATTCTAGAGAGAAACTATGTCCCATTAGTTCAGCAAATTGTGGGAAAAAGTAAATATGGTTACTTGAACTTTATGCAAACTGGCCCTAAAAAGAAAGTTCTAAGGCAGTGGTTCTCAACCTTCCTAATGCCGCGACCCTTTAATACAGTTCCTCATGTTGTGTGACCCCCAACCATAAAATGATTTTCATTGCTACTTCATAACTGTAATTTTGCTACTGTTATGAATCATAATGTAAATATCTGATATGCAGGATGTGTTTTCATGTTCGCGACCCACAGGTTGAGAACCGCTGTTCTAAGGTGTTTCATGTGTGCAGTCTCTAGGGAGGCAAAATATTTATTTGTGCCATGTAATCAGGAAAGTTGTGTTCTTAATTATTATCATCAGAAATAAGGGGAAAGGAAGAGTACTCTATGATGAATCATTATTATTATTTAACATTCTCCATTTCCAGAGGAATGCTTTGTTCAAATGGAAATTGGTTGGCACAGCCATAAGGGACACTGTGAAGTAATTTTTCCATCTTTTTTCAGAGGAGGAAATATATAGCTTCAGGGTCTATTAACTCTTCTGCAGTGTTAATTGAGCATTTATCCTAGGACATTTCAACACTGGGATTCTGAGATCCCATATTTTTAAGATTCAACCTAAAACTCATCATTTCTAACATTCCTACTAAATAGGAGACCATGAACAAAGTTAAGTAATCACAGTCAGAGAAAACTAATATCACTTATATTAGTTATGCATCTCTTGCCGAGAGTCCAGGGAAAAGGGAACTTGTGTAGAAGTCTTTCTCAGTTTAAGGAAGCGTGTTAAAAGGAAGAGATGCTCCTGCTCTTTCACATCTCTCTGCATCCCCATTTAAAACCTCTGTTGGCATGGTTTCACTTTTTCTCCGCTTTTTGCTCAATATTGCTAATACACTGTAGTTGAAGTACCCCTGTGTTGTAATGGAAAACAGAGTACATAAATCTCTTATTTTCTGTTCTGTGTCCATAACATGTAGAATATGGAATCTTCATTGGACTTTTTTTTATTAGAAATGTCTTATCTGAAATCACACCAAGGTAGCAATGGAAGGATATGCTAGGTAGAAACAATTTTCTGCAAAACAGAGAGAAAAGCAGAGCCTCTGATAGGACCTACAGGCTGGGCTGAAATTCAGTCATGGCAACCAGGAAGCAGATGTCTCCTTATCTGTTGTCCTTATGATAATCACTCTTGGCTCTCACAAGCAGGTTTGCTCCTTCCAAGCCTTATTCTTTTCTCCTAAGACCTTGCCTTTGGCTTTTACCCATTATCAGTGTCCCCATAAGCATAGCCAGCCAGTGCTCAGTCATTTAGAAGTTATATTTCATTAATTCACTGGTATGGTGTGTCCTTAGACGCTTTAACTTGGTCCACAGTAGCACCTGTCAGCTTTTTTCCCAATTCAAGCTGTTTCAGCATCCGGTTTTACTACCTTCTTTTGACTCCAAATCCCAAGTCCATTCTCCTCTGATATCACCTGAAATCAACCCCATAAACTATCCCTAGTCCTCCTCCAAAGCACATCTCCTTCCGTGAGTGCTTTTCATTTTGCCGCACAATCTGACATGGTCCAGAGGAAAGCTGCTTTGACGTCCGTCCCCTCTTTTATCCACTCTCCTCTCCATCTCTGGAGAATCCGTAGGCATCCAATCTCACAATTTCTCTAAATCAGCTTCTGCAATTCCTTTTATCACCAATGCTGTCTCCTCTCAGTCACCATCTGGGACTTGGATCTACTCTTCTAAACTGGGCACTCCCTGCCCAGCAAGTCTCTACTGATTTCAAACGTGAGGACATTTAAAACCTTACCGAGGACAGGTGCTGTTTCAAGCCACACGTCATTTTGGAAAGGTTTTTCTCTTTTTCCTTTTTCAATCATGTAGGTCCATTAATATTCAATAAGCTGTTCTCAGAAGTTGGTGAAATGCATAGAGGAAACTGAAATTAGAAAGGCTTTGCATTTTAAAGAGAAGCTCTCTGTTTCTATGTGGCCACTAGTAACTCCCTTTTGCTTCCTTTTCTCCATGGATACCTTTGTTTGAGAAGTTATTTTCTCCACTGTAATAAAAAGCTTAAAGGCCAAAATGCATATGGAGAAATATTTCTCATACTCAAGAGGTTAGCAACATACCAGAGGTTTTAAAAATAAGTTCATAACATTGATTCTAAAGCTCCAGGCATTTCCTTGAAGAGTTTCCAAAAGACTTCAAATAAATTTTCCTTGCCAGTGTTCATTTTCAGATGTATTTGACATGGAGTTTTTAGGCGTGAATATGCATATTTGGCTCTAAAGAGTTCTATATTCACAAACTAAAGCTGTACTAAAGGAAAAAATAAGTTATTTTTCTTCCCTGCGTAATTTGAAAGGCGGTGCAGTATGGTTAGAATACCAGAAGCTCTGTACTTAGTTCTCACTAATGTCAGCCTCTAGACTCAATTTCCTTATGCAGGCGGTGAAGCTGGGTTTGGAAGTTGGACTCCATTCTAGGAAGTCTTTTAGTCTTAACATTGCTGGCTTCCATCACACCCTTTTAAACAGAAGTGATTGTCTTGGTTTTGGTTTTGCATAGAATTAGACCAACTGCAAACTTAAAAAAACTGCAACCCTCACAAGTTTGCATACACTTCTGAGACCCACTTCAAGTTCAAGGAGTCCCCAAAACCACCCTCAGTTTTGATAATTCTCTGTAAAAATTCACAAAACTTACCAAAGGTGGCTGGACTTAATCATGATTACCGTTATTACAGGAAAAGAAGACAGATTCGAATCAGACTGGAGAAGGTGCACAGAGGGCAGAAACTAGGAAAAGTATCAAATGCCAACCTTCCAGGTGTGCCCCTCCTGTGGAGTCACAGACATGTTACGTTCCCAGAATTGATTATGACAGTATCCCCGGGGGACTGCCAACTAAGACAGCTCCCATGAGCCTTGGTGTTCAGAGTCTTTATTCAGGCTCCATTACATAGGAATTGTTGGCAGCCCACATAGTTGAGCTCAGTTTCCAGTTCCTCCAAAGACAGACTCCAGAGTCCTGCCCCAACTTACAAGAGCTTGAACTGTGTGACCCAAACCTTCACCCTATATCACATTCTCAGTCTGTCTGGGGTGGTCAGCCCCCACCCTAAATACTACCTGGTGAGGCCAGCTCCCACCCCAGATCACATCACAGACTCTGACATGACCCAGGGCTCTCAAGCAAACAAAGATACTCCTCAGACATAACACTTGTCTTTGGACAAGGTTGAACTTTTTACCATAGTTTGAAAATCTTTGTCTTGATGACAGTGAAGCCAGAGAGATTCCTCAGACCTTCCTGCTAGAAGGAAACGTGTCAATCCCAGTGTTTCTTAGGTGGGATTCCAGGGCCACCTGGATTGGAGTCACCTGGCATTAACCAAAGATAGACTCCACGGTCCTGCCCCAACTTATCAGAACTCTCTGAGAAGAGCCTGGAAATACTACATTTTCAGCATGTTCCATCAGCATGTTCTTGTATAGGCTAGAATTTGAGAAATTATGATCCAAGGTCCTTGTTCCTAAAATTTGAACAATTGTGGCCCAAGCAATGTCCTTGTTCCTAAGAGTAGAGTGATGAAAATAGCATGAGATGTAGAAATGAGAGAAAATTCTGCTACTGGCTCCACTGCTGTTTTCTAGGCCAAGCTTTTGCTCCTTAAATGTCACATATTTTGAAACAACATTTACTGCAGTTTATTTCAAACAGACATAAGTAATGTATCACGCTCTTGGACTGAGAAAATATACAGGGTGGGGGAAAATAGGTTTACAGTTGTGAGCACGTGAAACACAGAGTTTGTTCTTATATTATTTATTAACTATTGCATTATTCTCCATAAGAACAACTGTAAACCTAGTTTGGACCCACCCTGTACATTGTTACCTTAAGTTCTTAGGCAAGATGTTTGTGGGATATAAGGTAGCACTCCTTATATATGCTAGTGTGCTAAATTATGGGTTACCTTAGGAGAATGTGTGGATTTCTTTTTTTAGAGTATCTATTACAATTGTTTGGCCTCTTTGGCAGGAATATTCCTATTCCTTCTTTGATTCATTCATTCATTTATTTACAAACTGTTGAGTGCAGGCATGGTTCCACGTACTGAGGATGTAGCAAACATAAACAAAACAGAAAATGCTTCTGTTTTAGTGAGACCAGAAGCACATATACATATTGTGCCAGATGGTGATTCAAAAAAATCAGGATAAAGGGGGAAAGGCAGCTGAGAGAGGGGTTTTCTATTTGACATAGAATGTTTAGGGAAGGAATCTCTAATATGAGGCCTTGTGCACAGAGAGATACATGAGGAGCCATAGAGTTAGCTGGGTAAAGGGAACAGAAAGTGCTAAGGCCCTGAGGCAGGAGCAGCTTCACGATGTAATGACAGAGAAAGCTTCAGGTGATGTGGTTAGAGAAAGACAGAGGAGCAGACACAGATATGGAGAATTCAAGCAGTGCTAATGAGGAATTGGCAACAAAGGGGAGCAAGAAAAGTAAATACTAGGTTAAAAGAAGAGTGTTTTTGTGATGGTGGCTGTTAGGATTAGAGACATACAAAAATGATTGATGCTGTAGACGAGGGGAAATTCCTGGAGTGATGTCCTTGAGTAGAGAAGAAGGTATGGCATCTAGGGCACAGGTGGAACACCTAGCCTAAGGTGGGAACATAGGTATTCTCTTTGCTTCTTCCTCCCTCCCTTATTTCTCTGACTGCCACAGTGACCTCATTTTCAGCCTTCCTACCTTGTCTTATAACCCTCTCATGGTGCATAAATTATTTTGTCTCCTGATGTACACTTAGCCCTTTTTTTCGTAAAAAAGAAAACAATATATATATTCATAGCATTCTTCACTGTAGAGTGAGGCTAAAATATAGGCACTGTCTATTACCAGTTTTGTTGTATGGTTAAATGAGATTTTGTACAGAACATCCCTTTGGAAGTTGTCCATCCTTGAACTTCATCTTAGAATGGAAGGAACAAATCATTATCGAAACTGCAACAGTGTTAGCCGGTGCTTACTGTGTGTAGCTTTCTTTCCTTGTCTTTTCTCTTTGCCTATGCTATATTGAATGACCAAATATTTTCTGCTACTGCCAACTGACACTTTGAGTCTGATGTCTAAATGTTATCTGACCTGCTGGGAGAATTCAGAGCCCAAAAGTCTACTATTCTGGTCAGGTGTTAAATTTGTCACTGAATACATTAAGCCTAGAGTGATTTGTTTGAGGAGACTTGTTAGAATGAGAGCAAATAGCACCACCTGCTGGAATGAATAGGAGAGGAGGAAGAAATACCAAGTGCTGTCCATGGTTCTGTCCAGTTCAATGTTTTGTCACTCAGAGGAAATCATGACTCAGGTTTATTCAAAGTTAATTTCTGTTATCTTATACTTGTTTCCGATGTCAATATGCCACCTCATGCATTTCTCTTTTAATGTCTCTTTTCTCCTTATAGTGATGCAATATCAAAAACTATCATTAAGTCTAACTTGTATTTAATTTTATTATTTCTCTTAGAATATTTTGGAATTAGATCATAGGATGATGGCATTTGAAGGAAGCTTAGAGATCACTTAGTTCAGTGTTTCAAACACATTTTGTACACAGAAACTGGAAAGCTCTTGTACTTCTTATTTCAGAAACCAATAATTAGGGCCCAAACAGGTGAAAAGCCAAAGCCTAGAATATTCAAATATACTGGTTGCTAAACCCTCCGCTATATCAGTTAAGATGCATTCAGATGCAATAAAAAATGGCTTATACAATAACATATATCTCTCATAAGGAGTCTTGAGGTGGCTAAAGGAATAACTTAGGGCCTTAGCAATGTCACCAAAGACCCAAGTTCATCCCATTGACCTCCATGTTCTACTTGGTGTCTGGTGTTTACAAGGTAGGTTCAGCAACATTAGGAACCGTAACCTTCACTCAAGACCAAAAGGCAGAAAGGGACTGACTATTTCTCTAATAAGCTAAGAAATTTGTCCTAAAAGACCCCCTCAAGAATTCCTCTCATGTCTTATTGGCCAGGAGAGCATAATATGTCCCATCCTAATGAGTTTACTGTCAAGGAGCATGGAATTGGCACATTTGATTTAGACAAATCCAAATTCACCCTCCGGGCCTAGTGTGGGGCCATTCTTACGTGATACATAAAATTCTGTGGAAGCACATAGATGCCTGGGCAAAATTGGGTGAGCTCACAAAGGAAAGATGGGGAGTGGCTAATTGTTGGGGGGAAATTTCCATGAGTCTCTCTCATTTCTGCTTGACTTCTGAGCACGAAGCATTGATAACTTTGTTCATACCCTTTTAAGGATCCATGTATAGATGACTTGGAAGATAGTGTTTTCCTAAAAAACAGAGGGCAGATTTGTTTTCTGACCAAGATAAGCTCATGTGTCTCCTCAGGGCAACAGTTGAGCAGGTTTGCTGGCAGCCCTTTGAAAAGACCGTGGTTCCCTAAGTTCAGAATTCTTGATACAAACTCCTTCTGGGCTGCTTCACATACCTCAGTGGGGCTATGGGAAACCCATGTGAACAAGAAGTTCATGTTTCCTGTTCACTGTGAATAAAAAAGTCCTTTGTATCTGCCCCATGTGTCTCCTGTCTTCAGCCAGCATCTGTGAAATTATGGCAGGCTGACTTGTTTGGTTGCAATTAGGATGAATCTCTGATGCTTCCTCATTCTTGATACTAATGGAAAGGCAACTGTTAGTATTTGCTACAGTATTATTTCCAATGAACCACACCAGATACATCCAAGTCCCAAATACTTTCTTCTGGAAATAAGAATATTTTCAGTATGGAAGGAATTCCTTTTCCACAGGCAGAAACAGGGCAACACTTAGTCTACAACTAGAGACGCACATTAAGCAAGGACAGAGTCACTAGGTCTGGTGTCTTTCATGCTGCCTCCCTTTTATTCGCTCTCCAACTCTCTGTGTAATTATCTCTTTTAAAATGTCAGTTCCTCTCACCCAGAAGACCAGAAGCTATCAGCCACACACTGAACTTAGAAGCTTTTAAAGTGTGCTTGCCATTTGCCTGGGAGACGGGATTTCTCAAAGGCATCCCTTAGCAATGTCAGGGAAGCTCACATGGAATGACTGAGAAAAAGGAACCCTTTGCTTGGCTCTCACACTGGCCTTGCAGTCCCCTTCCCCAGAAAGCACCCAAAGGGAAGAGGAGTGTGCTGGAACTGTGAATACTGCTTCAGCAAAACCCAAATGGATGCTCTTTAAAGAGGGTCATGCTCTCAGAGGATCTCAGTCTTGAGGTCCTGAGTCTCTCTCATTGTCCCCTGACTAAGCTACAGCAGAATTTGCTCCTCTAGAAGGAAACATTGATGTTAAGAAGAGCCATAGTCCAGAGGAAGAAACAGGGGATCCAGTGTGACAAGCCAAGAAAAAGTATGTGTATTTCCCAGTTAACTTCTGGTCCTTGGAGTTTCTCTAAATGGTGGCATTTAAAGACCTGGACAAGAATTCATCATAGAAAATTAGAGCAGCATCTATCCCTCCGAGTCAAACCTTAGGGTTAAACTCAATTTATCCCTAGATTCTATTTCCCTGATGGCTGTTGATACCTTTAAAACAAAACAATCTTTTCTACTTAGCTCAGGAAACCTTGTACTCTTGCTGTTCTGACAACTTACATTTTAAAATGCATCTGCTAAAACATAGTACTACGAGACCATAACAGATTCAGTCTTAAGACTGGGGATGCTTTCTCCCCCTTGACTATACCAGAAAGACAGGGAAAGATCATTCAGTGGATGAGTCATAGGGTTGTCAACCTGCATTCTTATTTCCTTAGAAACCTTCATGAAGGTCACCGGCCTCCATTGAGTCACAGTGACCCCTGGAGGCAGGAGCTCCTAATTTGCAGGAGATATTTCACTAGAATGTGTGCAGGAACCGCCACAGGTGTTGAAATTAAAGTTCCCTTACTGGTGACATAAAAGATCAAAATTCCTCAGTACAATTAGGTTGATTAAATTGAGCTCCGCATCTAATATCCCTGTAGCTCAGTAATGTTAATGCAGCTTTCAGAGGTGCCTGACCCAGAGGCAGGGAACAGTCCAAGTCCTGGGAGAATCTGGCCCACTGTGGTTTTTAAATTAGAAGTTTGATTGCTTGTGACATCATCTCAAAATGGTACCCGTCCAGAGAAGCTGAATTTTCCATTTAGCCTAGAAAAAAATTAAACTGCTTAGAGATTAGGCTCTTGGTAGATAGAGGGACTAAATCTCTTTATGAGCAAAGTTAGAAAATCTGGTGGGCCACCTCTTTAAGATGGAAAAGAATTCACCAAGCCCGAGGAGCTAGGGACATGTGCTGCCTCTCCTGCCAATTGCAAGAAAAATATACATTTAAAAACCATGTTTATAATACATTGAGAACTTTAAAAAAAACTAAAATGTGAAGCAGGGAAACTGCTTACAAGCAAAATTGCCTAAGCAACCACCAAATCCATTTTCTATTGTTGGTGGTTTATTGCAGAAGGAGGCTTATTTGCAGCAGATCTATGAAAACAGATTGATTGTGGTTAGTGCTGGAGGGTAGGTGACCAGAAGGATCCAGCATCGCAGGCGGGGAATGACCCAGGTGTGCAATGAATGATTCCCGAAAGGAGGCTGTTAGGCATGGATGTGGAGCTGCCTTTCGGACAGCCACACATAGTCTGAAGAAGGTGCAGGTCACCTTCATTGACATTCATCAACAATTCATGACTCTCTCACTTCCAGTAGGAACTGCAATGATTAGATTAATGAAAAGAAGTTGTGTGAATTCCCCAAAAGCAGTAGCTCTCTATTAATATATTTCCAGGGAGCTTTTTAAAATACCAATGCCTCCACCAGACCAACTGAGCCAGAATCTCTGGGGATGGAGGAGGAAGAGTGTTTTATTAAGCTCTTCCTGGGAGTTACTGAAGAGTTAGATTGGGCTCTAGATGGTTTGGCTCAGTGGATAGAGCGTCGGCCTGCGGACTCAAGGGTCCCAGGTTGAACTCCAGCCAAGGGCACATGCCCGAGTTGGGGCTTGATCCCTCCCAGTAGGGGGCATACAGGAGGCAGCAAATCAATGATTCTCTCATTGAGGTTTCTCTCTCTCTCTCTCTCTCTCTCTCTCTCTCTCTCTCATCCTCTCCTTCCTCTCTGAAATCAATAAAAAAAATATTTTTTTAAAATCCAGGCTCTGAAAAATCTGGCAAGCCTGGGTTCACATCCCGACTTCATTATTCATGAAATCTAAGACCCTCCCCATGTGCTTAACTTCTCCAGACCTCAGTTTTCTTATCTAGAGTCAATGATGGTAACTTCTCCATAGGCCTCTAAAGATAAAGGAAATAAATGTATGCCTGGCCCACGATACAAGTCTGTTTTCCTCCCTTTGGTTATTCATCCTTATTGATCCTTATTCAAATGATTGTTTTTCATGGACCTTTGTAGCAAGTAACAGACTTAGGTTATTTTTCTCTCCCTGTTTTGTTTTTCTTCTGCTCTTTGGTATCTGGGGGGAGAATATTCACGTGCTTTCCATGCTTTCTGCTTCTCCAGCTGCCACAGAAGTGTCCTTCTCATTTGATGTTGGAAATGGGCCCGTGGAGATTGTGGTGAGGTCGCCCACCCCTCTCAATGATGACCAGTGGCACCGGGTCACCGCGGAGAGGAATGTCAAGCAGGCCAGCCTGCAGGTGGATCGGCTGCCACAGCAGATCCGAAAGGCCCCGACAGAGGGTCACACCCGCCTGGAACTCTACAGCCAGCTGTTTGTTGGTGAGTAATGGCAAGGCCACCGTCATTCCCCTCTGCTGGTGTTACTAACCTTCACAATGGAAAAAATAAAACCCCCTATGGAGTGCTTTGCAGGAGATCTTTCTAAAAGTAATTATCTAGGCCTCTTGTAGTCTCTCCCCAGACAGAATGGAGAGAGAGAGAGAGAGAGAGAGAGGATTCGAGTGACCGATGTCCAGTTCCACTTCCCACCGTCTGGAGCCCACAGTCCTTGTCTCCAGAATCGGAGGGGAGCCAGTGACATCTCTGAGGTCTCTACCTATGCAACTTTAGGTTTATGGTTTTAAAACCATATAAAATCCTTTGATAATTTGGAACACTTGTAACTGAGCAAAGGAAGGAAGGAAGGAAAGGATGGAGGGATGAAGGGAGGGAATATGGGCTCCCTAAATTCAGGCTTGCTTGAAACGATAAGTAGAAACCCATTCCTTCCTTTAGACTTCTTGCAAAGATTCCTCCTACATTGGAGAAAGATCAACACTGGGAAGAAATTTAAGCAGCAAACTGTTAAGCGGCCTGTGCAAGAAATAGGTTCAGCCTCACAGCTAGTCTTTGCTTTGACCTGGTCCAGCTGGACCTGATGCTACTTCACATCAAGTCCTATTTCCATAGCTTGTTCAATTTTAAATTTTGTTTTCCGAAAAAACTAACAGTTTAGGAAATTAGCCATTTCCTCTCTGTTGAATTAAAAGAGAGCAAGTTTGGCCCTAGCTGGTTTGGCTCACTAGTTAGAGCTTCAGCCTACAGACTGAAGGGTCTCTGGTTCAATTCCAGTCAAGGGGATGTACCTTGGTTTCAGGCTCAGTCCCCGCCCTGGTCAGGGTGTATGCAGGAGGCATCCAATCAATGTGTCTCTCTCACATGGATGTTTCTCTCTGTCTCTCCCCCTCCCTTCCACTCTCTCTAAATAAATCAATAGAAAAAAATAATCCTTGGGTGAGGATTAACAAAAAAAAGCAACTTTGAAGGACTTTGAGGCCGGATTCTACCTTATGCCTTACACACCCAGCCGCCCCCTCTCTCTGAGTTTCTGGAGGTGAATTGAGCAAGTTGACCAACTGTGACAAGTTCAGACCAAGCAAAAGCAGAGGTGACCTGGTTGCTGTCCGTATTCATAACCCCCATTGCCCTATAGCAGAGACTCATCAGGGATCAGTTCATTTTAACAAGGGCCAGAGTGCCCACGGTGTCTTTCCTAGTTGTGTGAAGATGCTTTAAGAACATTAGATTTACAATAGCTAAGATCTGGAAACAGCTCAAGTGCCCATCCATAGATGAGTGTAGAGATATGGTACATTTACACAATGAAATACTATGCAGCTATAAAAAAAAAAAAGGATCTCTAACTCTTTGAGACAGCATAGAGGGACCTGGAGAGAATTATGCTAAGTGAAATAAGCCAGTCAGAGAAAGACACACTATCTCACTTATATGTGGGATCTAATGAACAAAATAAACTGACGAACAAGATTGATCCAGAGACATGGAAGCATGGAGCATAACAAATTTCAGAGGGAAGGGGTGGGGACAGGAAGAGATTAACCGAAGAATTTGTATGTATATATGCATAACCCATCGACACAGACAATAGTGCAGTGAAGGCCTACAGTTGGGGGCAGGTGTGGGTCGGGGGGGGGGGGTCAGTGGGGAGGAAGAGGGAGATATCTATAATAATTTCAACAATAAAGATAATTTTTTTAAAAAAAAGGAAACATTAAAAGTCACAAAAAGAAAGGTAAATTTAGATATTCACTTGTTTGCTGTGATGTGGGCCAACTACAGAGCGTTAGCTTAGTCCATTCATTTTGGAGGTAAGAGTGGCTTGTTAAAAAGCCATGTCAGCCAGGGGCCAGGAAAGAGGCCTGGATTGTGAAGCTGACTTCTCCATGTCAACTAGAACTCAGCCCATTCCAAATCCTTCTCTCAATTTATAATTCTCAAAATTACATCGTTTTTAAATTATTTTGTATGAGGTAAACATCAGGTTCACTGATTCCTGCTAAATAATGTGAGCAAAGTTCACTTTATCAATATGTCCTGCCCAGATTACCTATGACAGGTTTCTTCCAAAACCCTGTTAGTCTCAAGCATGCTGATTAGGTTCTACCTGGTTTTCAACTCTAATTGACCAGTTTCTCTTTGTTTATTTTTTGAACTTGTCCCTGGATGTAGAAGTCCAACTTTACTGTTATCACTTCCTGCTCACTGACTATAGTTGTCTTTCAGAAATTTGGAGACTAAGTAAAGTCATGAAACAGAGAGGTTTAGGTGGAGCATTTATTACGGTCTTGGAAAAGTTTTGATTTGTTTAAACAAGAACAACTTATTAAAAGAGAAAAATAGAGAGCTGGGGCAAGATTCGGTAGAATAATTAATTGTAAGGGACAGGCAAAAAAAATAGCATTTCAGGAAGAAGAATAAAGAGGAACAGAAAGGACAAGCAAGGAAAGGAAAAACGGGGGGGAGGGTCACAGGAGTTTTGTGAGATTCCCCCTGTTTATTATGACAATAAAGAACAAGTGTCGTGCATTAAATTAGACTAGAAAGTGTCCTTTGAAGTTAGTAATTATGAAAACATAATTGGAAGGAAAAGTTTCAGAACAGTAGACTACCTGATGGGTCGACACCTCTTTTCATTTGATGAAAAAAGAATAAGTTTCATGTCTCAGTCTCTAATTTCCTGTTATCTTCAAGGTGGACACAATGCCCATCTCCCAGACATTTAAGCCAATATGAACAATGTTTTCTGCAATAGAAGCCCACTCCATGGGAAGTGTGGAGAGGTGTTTGTTGCCAGAAAAAAAAAATTTCACAACTGTGAAATCCTGGAGTCAGTTATCCCAAGACTGTTCAGTGGGGATCCAGACAACTTGAGTTGTTCTCAGTTCTACTCCAATAAGAAGTATCAGGTTGACCAAGTATTATCACTTTCCCTTTCTGAATCTTTTTTTTCCCATCTGCCTAATAAGCATTTGAATTATTTGGTTCCCAAAATTTCTTCCTATTTTAACCATTTAAGATTATGTGTTTAGAGATGGTTAAAAAGGCCTGAGCTGCCAAGTGGTTCTCCTTTCCACAGTGTCACGTGGTTGACATTGGGGGCTTTGAATCCCACCTGCGCCCACCACTTCCTAGCTAGGAGACCACTGACAGGTTCCTTAATGTTTCTGTGTTAAAAAGAGACACAGTTTCTGCGTCTCAGGATGCGATGAGATAATCCATGGGAAGCAGTGCACACACAGAGCTCCTGGCATCATCCGTATGCATTGAGTCACTTCTCTATGTTTTACCTTTACTCTCAGCTTTCTTCTTCTTCCATGTAATGTTCATCTCCTCCATGGTTGCCTGGAGCCTCAGCCAGCCCACGGACTCAGAACTAAGCTCAGGGTGGCAGCCTCGGGCAGCCCTGGGCCAGATTTTTCCTTGTGTTTGGAGAGCAGCAGCGATGCTCAAAGTCATTATCTAAGCGTGAATACCAGGCTGGATTAAGCCAAAGCCTTTTGTAGCATGGAGCCCAGCCAGGGAGTTTGGGGCTCTGGCCATGGGTGCATGGTGGCTGGGCTGTGAGGCCTAGAGCCCCATGGCCGGCCTAGGAACTGGCCAGAGAGTTGACAAGTGTGAGCTATAGAAGACAGGACTATGCAGGGCAGGTGGCTGATGGAAAGGTGAATTTTCAGTCAGCTTCAGCCAGGCCAGAGCATGTAACTGTTCTTGGGGTAGTTTATGGAGGTGGTCAGAGTTCAAGAGAGCTGAGGGGGGGCCTCAGGAAGGAGCCAAGCTCCTAAGTGGCTCATAGAGAGAGAAGGTTAGGTCCTCTTAACTAATGAGAATGTCCAGGCTCAACTCATTTGGCTCAGACATCTTCCAAATTGCCCTGAGGGTCAGGGGGCCATGCTTCTGCGCAAGATGTCAGCCCAAAGGAGCCGAAAAATTAATTCTCACTCTTTCAGGATCTTTTGTGCTGCGCGGGAGGCCCGGTTGGTGACTCAGAGTAGAAGCAGTGTTTTCATGAGGGCTAATGGGGAGCAGGGAAGCTCACTGACTCCCATTTTCATGGAGCCCAAAAATTGGGGTGACCTTTGACATCCTCTCTTTCCTGCATTACTGCCCATCAATACTAAGTCTGTGATTCTACTTCCAGACTGAGCCCAGATGCATACCCTCTGCTCTGCTGACAGAGGTCCCACCCCGGTCAAGGCCATATGCTTCTTACTTGGACTACTGCAATTAGTCTCCTAACTGGTCTCCTAACTAGTCTCCTAACTGGTCTCCTAATTGGTCTCCTAACTGGTCTCCTGACTAGTCTCTTAATTCGTCTCCTAACTAATCTCTTAACTGGTCTCCTTACTAGTCACCTAACTGGTCTCCAGAGTCTTCAGGTGTCCCTCAAGTACCCCAAGCTTTCTCCTGCTTTAGAGCATTTGCACTGGCTGTTCCCTCTGCCTGAAATACCTCCCTAGACATTGACACAGCTGACTTGACTCCTTCACATCACTCATCTCTGCTTTGGTACCTCCTCAGAGAGGCCTTCTCTGACCACTCTGTCTAGAGTTATTTACCATTATGCATTCTCCTTACAACTTGTAATCTTTTAAGTTTTTGCTCCCCCCACCCCAGAAGGTGAGCTACATGACATCCAAGATCTAGAATAATGCTATGGTGCTTGTCCAATGACTATTTGCTGAGGGAGTCCTCAAATGAATAAATAAATGAAATATGTATTTTTTGTTACTTCTTTTAGTTAATAGTTATATTCAAACTTAGTTCATCCCATCTCCAAAGAAAGAAGGTATTTTTCCTTATAAACTTTCTCCAAAATTCTTCTCTCAAAATACGGTATTTGCCATCTTTGGAAGTATCTTTTTGCTAGGTGCCACAGACTGAAATCAGGCATGACAAAAGCCTGAAAAAAAAAGCCACAGAGAAAGTCAGACTGTTATGAAAGACAGCTTCTCAGAGCGGTCTGGGCCCTAGATCTAGTTGTCAGTCTCCCTCCCTGAAATTGAGGTCTCGCCTGTTTGGCAGCAGAGAGATGGTGGCTGGGACTCTAATGCAGTTTCTGCCCGACCCTTATAACTGGTGCTTTGGCTCTCCCCCCGCACCCCCCAGACACAGGCAGGGAGTGATATCATGCCTGGAAACACGTGCCCAAGTACAGAAAGAAGAGAAAATGATTTGCTAGATTAGAAACATCACTAGAATAAATCAATGAACTATCTACAAAGCAAAGATGCAGACAAACTGCAGAAGCTGCTCTGTGAACGCCTGCTCCTTCACTGCGGGTCACAGGTTACCAGCTTCATTCACTTCTCAACCTGACCTCCGCCTCCGGCCTCTGCAGGAGGCCAAGCTGAGTGGGCAGCTCTCCTCTCAGTGGAAAGACCCCTCCCCTACCTCAGGTGAAGGATGGCCTTCCCCACGAAGACTCACCATATGTTTTTCCTACCTTTGCCCTTTAGTGGTCAAAGCTAATTAACTTTTGCAATTCCAGCTGTCTATTTTACAGTTTGAGTTTTAACATACTAAAGAATTTATGATAGAGCTAATTTTTACCTTTTTTAAAAATATATACTTCCAACATAATCAAATTGACAGTGTACTTTTTTGAACCTTCAACTAAAACATAGTCTGCTAATTAACTATTTCCATAGGGGCTGAGCTACTTTTCTAAAGCAGGGGTTATATGTCTCAAAACTTTTAGAGAGAGATTTTAAACCTAAGAAAGGATTCAATCCTATTGTCCACCTTCTGTGTAAAATAGCTCACCTGCCCCCAAGAGCATGGCTGCAGGGACTCTGTGGCCTTCCATACCAGCTAGGGAAGACATTTTAATTTTCCAATCAATATGGCAAATTTTTTTCAACAAATTTATTAAATAATTTCCTATATGGGCATGTACGTGGGTTGCAGGTTTAATCCCCAGCCTTGGTTTGGGAGCATGCAGGAGGCAACCAGATAAAATGTCTCTCTCACATCATGTTTCTCTCTCTCCAAAAAAAAAATTATATATATATATCTTCCCCTCCCTTCCACTCTCTTTAAAAAATCAATGAAAGCCGAAACCGGTTTGGCTCAGTGGATAGAGCGTCGGCCTGCGGATTGAAAGGTCCCAGGTTTGATTCCGGTCAAGGGCATGTACCTGGGTTGCGGGCACATCCCCAGTAGGAGATGTGCAGGAGGCAGCTGATCGATGTTTCTCTCTCATCGATGTTTCTAACTCTCTATCCCTCTCCCTTCCTCTCTGTAAAAAATCAATAAAATATATTTTAAAAAAATCAATAAAATATCCTCAGGTGAGGATTAATTAAAAATAATAATAATAATAATAATAATTTCCCATATAGATTTCTCACTTTTTCAATAAGTACTGAACTAAAAACTTCATGATAATAAATGGCACCTGTCACACAAAATAAGATTGTAAAAAAGGAAATTAGCCTCAGTGACACAGATATTGAGGAAGGGATGGGAACTCATAGCCCTATAGTCTGTCCTGTAATGCTCTAAGAGAGTGAGAGGAGAGGATCCACTTTTATTAGCTCAAATAAAGAGTTGTTTTGCACTAAATGCTCCCAGGCACAGCGGTGGAGGGTGTGGGGGGGGGCGGGGGAGGAGGTGGTGGTGGTGGTTAGTATTGCATAGGACTCACTCTTCATCTCATGGTCCTATTGGCATATCCTACAATGTCCCTTATTCATTTTAATTTCACTTTACTATTTTTCCTCTTTTTTCACCATTCTGAATTCCATTCTCTCCACATTGCTGGTTCCCAACTGAGTGTATTTATGTATGTCTGTTATATATTTGTTCAAAATATATGTATGTTCTAGAAAATTCATAGTATTGCCTTTCTGTGTCGTGCTTTATTGTACTACAGCTCTCATTCTGTGTTTTACCCTTTCACTCAGCTTTGTGTTTTTTCAATATATTTTTATTGATCTCAGAGAGGAAGGGAGAGAGAGAGAAACAGTGATGAAAGAAAAAATTCCTCTGGTCATGATTTTGCCCTTTTTGTTTAATTTAATACCTGATTATGTTGCCTCAATCTCCTGTGCAATCTCCTTTGCACTTGATGGTGTGTCATTCATTATGGGTAGTTACAGAATTTTCATAATTAATCTGTAATTGCAATACTTGCATAGCATTTCCCATGAAAAATGATTTACAAATTAAACCCAATCTCACCTTACATAATTATCACCGGTCTGACTCTGACGAATGTGCATGAAGCCCTTGCGTGACAGGGCTCTCTCTAATGACAATGTGTTGATTTTCTAATCAACAAAGGTTAAGTAGCATTTTTGCTTGTAGACCTACAATTTAAACTTAGGACACTTGTCATCAAGAAAGATTTCTGTAGAGCACATGAGTTAAACTCAAATAATTATCATGGGTTCTAATGCATTAACATCTTTTGCATAATATATAATGACCATTTTCAGCACAAAAAAATTTTTCTTCATATGGACTAAATCAGTAAAAGTACTTTCCAGCTCACTGACCGATTTAATAAATCAGAGGCCATCTAAGTAAGAAAAGAGCATCATTTATTCAGTTTTTCTTTCAAGAGAAATGACATCCCACTTATCTGCTTTATAAATTAAAAAGAGAGAGTACAAAACTTTATTTAATGGAGGCAGCAAATACAAATTAGACTTCAGTCATCTGTTACGGTCAATTAAGGGAAGGAGGAGGAAAAGTTGGGCAGCAGTGCAATGAAGGAAAAAGAAGGGAAGGAAATTTAGGGCAAATTGAGAGTAATTTACTCAAATATAGAGATGGAGACATATAAGTACAGAGGGAGAGGTTGTACATCACGGAGCAACTTAGAGCTGGAAGGAATCAGAGACATCACCTAGTTCAACCTTCTTTTTTATGGATAGGAAAAATTGATGCTGAGAGAGACTAAGAGGTTTGATGAAAGCCACACAGCTAACCCAAAACAGTCAACAGTCCTGATGGGGAGAGAGAGGCAGGAAGGAAGAATGACAAATGCAAAAGCTCAGAAAGACCCAGGACCAGCCCTCTGGTGAAAGGCAGAGAGGCAAAGAAACAGAAAAGGCTGCCACCTCTAACCCTTTATGGAATGAGGCCTACATACATGAAATATCTAAGTATTTGCCTTAATAAGAATAAAATTATGATTTAATCTAGATTTATTTGCTCTGCCAATTGGCCCTTTTTTAATCTGATTTTTTTGGTCATATTAACAGTTACTTAGAGTCTTTTAACAATCTCTTCTTCAAACTCTCAACTATTACTGAGACACATTAAAATGAATTATTTCCTAATTAAATACATCCCAGATAGATTGAAAAAGTAGAATGTTAAGAGAAGTAAGATCATAAAAGTGCTGGAAGAAAATATAGTTGAATAATTATATTATTTTGGATCAAGAAGTTTGTTCTAAATCTAATACCAAAGGCAGAAATCATACACATAAAATAGATGGATGTGACTACATAAACATTCAAAACTTTCAAAGGGAAAAAGAAATATTATATACGTATTAACAGGCACAACTGGAAGAAGGTAGTTATCACATTTACAACAAAGAGTGAAAGCCCAAAATATGGTTATAAATGAATAAGAAATAAGACTTCTCTTCCCCCCAAGAAGAAACAAAATATAAGAATTGGTAACACAGAGAAATCATTCAAATCACAGTATTTGAAGCAATGAACTCTTCTCCTCTCAACCTATAAATTCAAAAGGCTCCTGCCTAGGATTAGACTTGGTGTGGAGAAGGTGGGCATATCATACTCCATGGGTGAAATACAAATTGTTAAATTATTCTTAGAGGAAAATATATTTCCAATGATTTTTAAAATGTAGCTCTGGCCAGGATTGCTCAAAGGTTAGAGTGTCAGCCTGCCCACTGAAAGGTCAGTGGTTTAATTCCTGGTCAAGGGCATATCCCCCCGGGTTGTAAGTTCAATCCCCAGCCCCTGGTCAGAGCATGTGCAGGAGGCAACCAATCAATGTGTCTCTCTCACATTGATGTTTCTATTTCTCTCCTCTCTTTCTCCTCTCTCTCCACTCCTGCTCTCCACTCTCTCTGAAAATCAATGGAAAAAATTATCCTCAGGTGAAGATTTAAAAAATGATAATAATGAAAGTAAAATGTATATACCCTTGTGCCCAGCAATTACAACTATAAGAATTAATTCTAAGTAAAAACTGGACAAGTGTACAAAGGTTCTTACAGGGATGGATATTCATTACAGTATCATAGAAAATGGAAATTGGTTGGTAGTACAGTGGTTGTGGAAGAGCAAACCAAGTTCTCACAGGGCAAGCTATGTGCAGGCTTAAACAAGATGTCCTACTTGCACATTGCTTAGAAAATGTTTTGTGATATATTGAGTGCAAAAAAGCATATTTCAAAACAATGTGTATATCATGATTGCATTTCTTCCTTTGCCTTATTTTTTACACATGTGTAAGCTCATAGATAAAAGTAGGAAAGGCTATTTGTTAAAGTGAAAGTTATATCTGAGTAGCATTACAGATTCTCTTTTTCATTTCACTTATCAGTATGTTTACAATTTCCACAGTGAGAAACTGTTACATTTGTAATAAGGAGAAAAGAGAGGGCGATATCTAAAAACAAGGATTTTTAAATTTTAGCGTATTTTGATAGGATGTAGTGGTGAAAATTTAAATGGCAAAGCCTTAATTGGACAAAAAGCCCTTGGGAAACCCTTATTGCAAAAACAAAACCCATAGGGGCTAAAATTATAGAAGCCAAATTAAAATTTTAACACATAAAAGGTGACTAATTGATTGAAATTCTTCCAAATCATGGCAAAGGCCCCAATTCTCTGCAGCACAGAGGTGTGGGGCTGAGCTGACCAGCAGATTGCAAAATGGGAAATCCTTCCAAGTGGTTGTTTCTTATAACTTCTTTGTCATCTACTATCCCATAGCTTTGATCAAAAAGGGATTGGACTCCCTTCAATTAATCCTGTCTTCAAATATTTTCTTTAATAAATAATCCCTGGAGAATCATTATTCAAATCTATTAACTACCCAGTGAGAGAATGCAGGCCTTGAGTTTATACAGATAACAGAGTGCTTCGTTTGTCATTTCATGGCCGAGGATTTTCAGATCCAATAAAATGCTAATCCGTCTCTGCTGCTCAGGCCTTTGGCCACCAGCCCTGTCTGCTAAGTCCGCCACATTGTACACTTTTTCTCACCATAATAGAACAGGTGATGAGAATCAAACCCCCAATTACCAACTTTCCTTAACTCTCACAGTCCTACAGACCACTCCATCTTTGAAGACATCCAAACATATGGACATCTATGGGCACTGACTCTAACGCTCTTCTTCTGCATCAGATGGTCAATACTGAACAGAGTTTTAAGACCATAGACAAAAGAATAAGGCAGATCCGACACAACATGGCCACTTTGGAGCTTTGAGTCCTTGAGTAAACTTCTGAATTTCTCTAAGCCTCAGTTTTCTCATCTGTACAATGGCTGTAGTGATGATAATGCCTACCTGGCATTGTGAGAACCGGGTGATTAACATATATAAGGTAAGGGGGAGAGAACCTACTACATAGCCTCCAATAAAAGTGTAACTTTTATTTTATTAACAGTATCTTTTTTCTAAATCTCATCACATATTTTGTTTAATAATTTTAACTACAATTCAGTTTATTTAATGTCCAGAAAAGTTGTTACTCTAAAATGCAGACATGTATATAAACTTGAGTTCCTCCCTTTGTACCAACTGCTTTAAAAAAAAAAGCATAGCTAAGGTCATTACAGACACAATTAAACCCACCTTCATATAATGCTCCAACTAATCCTTCGATGAAATTGGTTAGGAATATTTTAATATGCTCATGGACCTCCATCTAACTCTGTAACTTACTCCAGAAATCACAGTGAACTTGCTCTTTGTGCTGTATGTCTTACAGTGACATTTAGACAAAAGCAATGAAATTTGACCTGACTTGGTAATAAATGTGGTGTGGTTGACTTTTGTGAAAAAGTATTAATTCCAACTTCCAACCACTGCAGACAAGGACCTGGGAATCCTTACCGTGAACTCTGCAGCAAAGCATTCCATGAGACAACCACATTTCAAATGGGTGTTTCCCTTCCAACTAATTGACTTGATAACTATGTTATTATACTCATGTCTCTCTGCCTTCATATATTTCTGTCAATAGATAGTGGAACTGAAGGACATGAGATTAAAGAACAAAAAAAACAGATTTCTATAAACTTCTTTTCTATAGGAAACTAGATAAGACTTCCAAAACAACTTATATATTTTTTGTGTATCTCCAAACATTTTATTTCTGTAGCTAAGTGATTGCATCTCAGAAGATGGCCTCTTTTAATTAGGCATTATAGCTTTAAGGAAGAAAGCATCTAGTTTCTCTATTAAGCAAGACCCAGTGAAAGTGAGCATGCCAGTCTGGGCAGCTTGACTCAGTGGCTGAGCATCGACCTATGAACCAGGAGGTCATGCTTCCATTTTTGGTCAGGGCACATGCCTGAGTTGCCGGCTCAATCCCCAGTGTGGGGCATGCAGGAGGCAGCCAATCGATTCTCTCTCACCATTGATGTTTCTCTCTCCCTCCCTCTCTCTCTCTCTCTCTCTCTCTCTCTCTCTCTCTCTCTATTACTCTCTGAAATCAATAAAAATATTTTTTAAAAGAAAGAAAATGAATGTGCTAGCTGCGCTTGGCCATCTCATCTCCTTCCACAATTGTTCAAGGCATGATGAATGAAAACAGCTATAGCAGAGGTTCCACCATCTGAGCTGCATGCCTTCTGTCATTCCCAGGTGGTGCTGGAGGTCAGCAGGGCTTCCTGGGCTGCATCCGCTCCCTGAGGATGAATGGGGTGACCCTGGATCTGGAGGAAAGAGCAAAGGTCACTTCCGGGTTTAAATCCGGGTGCTCAGGCCACTGCACCAGTTATGGGGCTAACTGTGAGAATGGAGGCAAATGCATAGAGAAATACCATGGTTACTCCTGTGACTGCTCCAACACGGCATATGATGGAACATTTTGCAACAAAGGTAAGGCAGAACCAGTTTCTGGTCATGTTTACAGATCTCTTTAAGCCTAAATCATCTGCATAATGATTTCTCAGCTGCACAAGGAGCACCTTTATTCTCAAAATGTCCAGAATTCTTCACCCACCTTAGGTAGGGAGTCTCCATCAGTCCCTAATCTGATATTTAATATGATGAGATAAGAGAAGCTTTGAGTGAGGTGCAGAATTTCCCCCAAATTCCAACAAACTGTGCACTGACTACAACATTACCAAGCAAATAGCTATGTCACACCTTCATGCTGAGTGACAGAGTCAGTGGTCTCTGAAAGGGGACTCAGGCCTGACACTCCCACTTAGAGACATCAGAGGAGTCAACACACTGGACGTACAGGTTGCCAAAGGGTTCAGTGAATGCAACCCAGGGTCTTGACACCCATCCCACCCTCAGCTCTGGTTGCTAAGAGACTGGATTCAAGCTGGACTTCCAAGAAAGCCCCTTTGTCCAGTTACTATCATTGTGACTCTTACACAGGATCCTCTGTGGGTAGTTCTCAGCCTCAGTTATACTGCAGGAAACCTGAGACACCACGTCTAATCATTCAGCTCAGAGCATCTGTTATTACTTTTATTTTCAGTCTTGAGTGATTTCTTTTATCCTCAGGAAAGTCTGCAGAGCCAGTCAGCAGACTACAAGAGCCTGGTGCACATGCATGTTGTCATACACTTTGGGGTCCAGTGTGACCAGAAAAAAATCACTCAACTGAATGCAACCTGGGCTGCATTCCCTTCCCATAAGTAAGCAAGAGGGCTGGAGAGAAGCAGACTGGCCCCCTTCCTGAGCCACACCTGAAATGCATGTGAATCTCTCTGCTCTTTCTAAATGAATGTGCAGCCTTTGGGTAACATTTTCTGCACATGGTTGGTATGTCTCTTCATAAGAAGCTTTACATAAGCAGCCTATTCATACTCTTGGAAATACATACAGGGAGATTGTGTTGGCATTATTCACACCAGATGCCACCCAGAAGGAGGAATTATTCCACAACATTCTCTGTACATCCAGGCTACTGTCTGGCAGTACTGTCATATGAGCACACAAATGAGGTCAAACAGGGCTTGAAGAATGAGCACGAGACGACAGCTGAGGCGGGAAGGAACACCACCACTGAATAATGCTGCTGCACATTAATGGGGTGACTCCAGGGCGTCTTTCTGCTCGGGACCACATGGTTCCATGATTTTCCTGTGGCACACAATGGGACGGGTTTGCAGAACACATTAATTTTGCAATTGTAGAAATGACAGTCTTGCAATTACTATTTGTTGTGCTTGATGCTAATTTAATGCAGTCATTCCATTGCCAAAGTGATGTCTGAATGCAGTCAAGCGAGCGCTAATGCCTGAGAGATTTCACTCATGAGTACCCATTTAAAGAAAATTGCAGGCCCCTTGTTTTTGGAGAGTTATATTATACATGGTAGTTCGTACAAAACCTCTGGGGTTAATAGGCAATATTCACAAATAGAAGGGCAGCTTTGCCCATTAAAGTCAAATGAAGCCTGTGGGTGTCCTTTGACCTTTTCTCAAAGGGTTTACACAAAAGACACCAAATATTCTTAGTGTCTGTTGAGCTGGAGGAGTTTACATTTGACTCAATTAGTGGCTAGAGCCAAAACAAAATTTTAAATAAAAAACTGCAGAACATATTTGGAAAGTATTTGTGAGCATGCTTCTGAGTCCAGACAAGTTTCTTCTTGACTTGGGAGAACGATGGTGTTGTTGGTCAGAGGAATCTTGCAGCCTCCTGGGAAAGTGTTGTCTGCAGTAAGGCAAGCTCGCTCATGGACGGGATCTTCCCTCTCAAACCTCCAGTCACGTACTCTTCTGTTTGGGGCCCCACCTCTCAGGTATCCTGGTGTTTACACAGCAGCTTCTGTGACCACACCCTCACAGTGGGGCTGCAGCAAATAGCTTGGCTTCTAGAAAGAGCAGCCATAGTCACCCACCAACAAAAGAGCTCATGAAAGTCCTTGGCAGGCCTTCCTTTGATAGCACATGTCTGTGCCTCTGAATGTGGAGTTAATGTTCACAATATTTAGTTAAGTGAATAAAGCAAATCCTAACACCACACACAGCCTGATTTGTTTATACAAAATCACACACACACACACACACACACACACACACACACACACAAGCAAACTGTGAGAAAGCACACCAAAATATTAACTGTCATTATTTTTAGAGGAGGGTGAAAACACCAGTATTTATTTTCATTTCTTTTTTGCTACATTTTCTACTCTTTACTCACTGATGTGTTACCTCTAACCTCATTTTTGCCTCTTTTGTGGAAGAACAGTACTAAGAGTTATTCAAGAGTCAACTATTTCTAATCAGAAAATATCTAGTTATAAACCAGAAATCATCAAACCATCTAATCCTACTATCTGGAATGGAGTAGCATCTCAGATGGGAAGTGCATATAATTAAATTACCCATGAACTATCCATCTCTCAATACATTTAAGAGAGCCCAGTTGTTCACAAGCCTCCAAAGCAATCACCCTTCATACAGGCACTACAAGAAGAATTGTCCTGTTGGGGCCAAGTTGTATGAGAATAAAAGCTTGAGATACTTGTATCACACTCAGCCATGTGAGAGGCTCACAGTATGACAGGCAGGGAACCCAACACAGCCCGAGGGGCATATCAGCCAGGTCTCTCCCATCTCTCCTGCTTGGATGAGCCATCCAGGGTAATGGTGGCACATGACCCACACTATTTATACACTCTCTGTGTCCTCTCTCTCTCCCCCTCTTCTCCTCCCTCTCCCTTCCTCCCTCCTTCTTTCTCTCCCCCCTCCCTTTTTTTCTCTTGGCCATATTTAGGTGTAAGCTGTATTCTTTTATTGACTTATTTAACAAACATTTGGTGAACACCTGATATGCCTGGTAGCCTTCAATGTGTGCTTGAGTTTGCCTATATTGAAATTTTCAAAACATCTCAATGGTTTATGGATAAGAAATCAGGAAAATCTAGAGAACATGAATGCAGTGGATGAGAATTAGCTGAAAACAGTTTGTCATTATGGCCCCTTCACTGAGCCAAGTTTCACAGAAACTTATCATCAGGAGGCACAAAAATATCTTCTAATTCAGTTGCCTGCACATTTTTTATGTTCATCTGCTAAAACAGAATTGCAATTGAAAAATACATATCTTTAAATACTCTGAAACCATTTTTGAGCTTAGGGAGTTCTGTTTTCTTCCCAAACATTTGCTTGTCACCCATATAGGCCAAAATTAGAAGAACCAAAGTCACAGGACTGCAGAGTGAGTAAGAGTGATGGATGGATGCTTCAATAAGTACAGTTATCATCATTTATAGTCACACAATACACAGCACCCCATGGGGTCCAGCTACATCTCCTGCTCTCCCTATGAGAATCATGGCATGAACTAACATTTTATGATTTGTGTTATTAATGTGCTAGAAGAAACTGTTTATGGCCAACTCAAGTGCCTGCTTAGAAAATACATGACGGAAGCAGATGTGGGTTTGAATCCAGCTTCCTCACAGGCCAGTTGTGTAACCTCAAGCAAATTGCTTAATTCTATTTGGCCTCCTCTTTAGAAATACATACATAATACCTACTTCTTCATCCCATGGTGAGGATCCTAGAGAATAATGAGAACAAATTTCCAAATAGAGATCCTGGCACATATCAATCTAACAGCAGATGTCACTTGTCACTCTCAGCACTCCCCTTTTGGGTTTGTGTTTTTGTTTTTATTTTAAATCACCTCGCTATTTAGTCCTTCCCTAAAAGCTTTAAATGCCAGATGGCTCACTGGCATTTCAGTCACCTCTGAGTACTGGATTGTCACTCTGCTACTTCAGGAACAAAGACAGTGTTGTAAAACATCAACTTGACTTAATTATGGTCACAGTGATAGTATTCTGAAGGTGAAACTGTGATCTCCGACACCTAAGCCCTTATGGACTAAAGAACACTTGGGTTATCTGGAAGACATAGTTGGAGACAACAATCACCACATCCCAGGGGTCCTGCCCAGTAGTGCAATTCCTGATGCAAAGTATCCATCCCTGTCAAGAACCAACTTGGGTCCCTTAGCAACTGCTATGGCCCTTCATAATACAAAGCCCATCAGAAGACAGAAAGCATTGAAAGAATCCAGAACTCTATTTTGCTGGAAGGAGACCTCTCACTCAAGTTCAAGGTAAACCTCTCTAAGGGAGAAAGGATTTCCCACCTTGCCTCCTAGAGGAATGTTGTATAGCAGGTGGAAGAGGAGAATTTGTCCAAAGAGCTCTAACATTTCTTCTCATGGCTCCAGGCCCAGCCCAGGGAGCAGAGTGTGTCTATAGGCTACCTTTTCAGAGCAGGTTTGAAGCCTTTTAGGAAAAATTAATTAATAAAAAATGTTATAAACAAGTGAAGGGGAAAAAGAAGAGAACTATTGGAGTTCTGCACGTTAGAATCTCATCCCTATATGAAACTGGTTTAGCTGTTGGCAACACTGGCCGTTTTTGCTCAGGTCTACTAATAAATACCCAGTCTTGACCCCAGCTGGGAGGAGAGTTTCACACCGGCGGGGAGAGGTGCTTTTCACGGGCTTCTTTTTCATTTCCAGTTGAAACAGGAGGCTTTCTGGTTTGGATGATGCCCCAAAGGAACAAGAATAGACTTCTTTTTCCTCTTCCTCTTAGTGTTATTCAAGAAGGGGAAAGATTCCTTCTCTTTTCATATGTTTCTTGAATCTTCAGACCTTAAGATGCAACTTAAAAATATCATGAAAACATATGAAGATAATCTGATTAAAAGCTTTTAAAAAAGAAAAGAGAAAATGTCCTAGCCAGTTTGGCTCAGTGGATGGAGCATTGGCTTGGGGACTAAAGGGTCCTGGCTTCGATTCTGGTCAAGGGCACATGCCTGGGTTGCAGACTTGATCCCCAGTAGGGGGCATGCAGGAGGCAGCCAGTTGATGTTTTGCTCTCACATCGATGTCTCTTTCTCTCCCTCTCTTCCTCTCTTTCTAAAAATCAAATATATTTTTTAAAGCCACCAGGAACAGTGCTCAGAACTTTTCTGTCCACGTTGGTAGTATTGCCATAACTGAGAGCAGAGAGCTCTGCCAGCCCCCTATTTACGTGAGCACTTGCCCACATCTCTGTATAGCAGTGACGTGCATTGTCTGGAAGCTCAGTGATTCAAAGTTCAGCCTAGCCTGCAGAACTCAGAGCTACACTATTTCGTGGCCTGCTGATGCGATCATAGTCCAGCAGGTGAACGCCGTGGCCCTGGTTAAATCCAGTCTGTGTCATGGAATCACCATGAATCTTTTGGCCGGGAACACCATTAATGCAGCAAGTACCCTTGAGATTAAATCAGGGTGGATTCAGAAGCATCCTCATGGGGTTATTATTGAGGTCTTTCGAAAATCACATTGGTTCCTTGAATAATTATAGAGTTTCAAGAAATAAAAAGTGACTGCTCTATTCTAGAAACCTCTTTTATAATTTTTCCCTTTCCCCAAGTGGATAATGGTCTCTCTGCCCCTCCCACCCCCACATTAAGGATGACAACTCCAGTTCCCATTAATGAGTTCAGGTATTTCTCATTTTTAATCTGAACGTAACCCAAATATTTGCACAAGTCCAGGGCTAGTCACTCCTTTGTTTTCAGAATCAGAGATTAATAAGGTTATAAGTAAAATTCTTTCTAAAACTTTACTAATTGAAGTAATCTAATTTAAATCCCTTTTAAGTAGGTCTATTTTAGTCTGTTGCCTTCTATAATTCCTTAATAAATGTCTCTTAAAAGGGAATCTTGCAAATTCAGTTAAAAATATAAATGAAGTCCAATAAAGAAAATTAAAACAGTAGAACAAGTTGTAAATTTCAAACTAGTGTATAGGCCCCCCTTCTCCTGTTAAATAAGAGAAAATGTTATCTCGTGTGACTTTGTAAAGTGCCTACAGAATCATAAGCCACATGTGGTTATTACAATACTTCATAACGTCTTTAAAAATATCAAGGAATATTTCAAGCAGTTTTATTTCTATTCCTGTAATGAATTTGTCATTGTTCAGACTTTCAGCTTTTGCCCTAACATTCAAATGTCATTGGGTTACTTATTTCAACAATTCTTCAATTACTTTTGAATTGTTAAGGGTTTATGAAGCTCTTTTTGTCAGAAAATCAAAGTATCTCATGGCTGAAATGATATTACATTGTATGTAACTGACATTTTACTGAACACCTCCTTTTATGCCAGACACTAAACTAAGTATATTCACAATAGCTTACCTTATTTATTCATCACAGCAAATTTGAGATGTAGGTGTTAGTACTCTGATTTTTGAAAATGAAGGAACTGAGACTTCTAAAAGTTTCTTAACTGAAGACACCTGGCTGGTCAATGACAGATTGGAATTGGAACCCTAAGGCCCTGATTCCAAGCCTGGTGTTTTCTCTACCATGTACACACCAGCATCGCATTCTTTTCATGACACGATCACTGGGTGGGAGCCAAGCTGTGCTTGATTGAGGACTCGAGAGCACATGGGGCGGCCTGCTCCAGATTCGAGTGTGTCTGACACCTAGAGAGCTTCTCTTACCTTTCACCTTCATCAACATTAAAGACGGAAAATGCCTTCTGGAAGACTCAGTGTATGTCAGCTCTGGGTTCCAATCACTGCGGGTTTAAGAACTCAGGGACATCCATGCATCCTCAGAACTCAGGGACATCCAGGCATCCTCAGAACTCAGGGACATCCAGGCATCCTCAGAACTCAGGGACATGCAGGCATCCTCAGAACTCAGGGACATCCAGGCATCCTCAGAACTCAGGGACATCCAGGCATCCTCAGAACTCAGGGACATCCAGGCATCCTCAGAACTCAGGGACATCCAGGCATCCTCAGAACTCAGGGACATCCAGGCATCCTCAGAACTCAGGGACATGCATGCATCCTCAGAACTCAGGGACATCCAGGCATCCTCAGAACTCAGGGACATGCATTCACCTTCAGATTCCCGAACTCCAGGAATATAAATAAAAGCACCTCACGTAAAGTTGATCAGTTCCACACTCTTTCCTTTGCTGAAGGCTTAGTGGACCCTAAGGCTGAGATGCTCACGGACAAGGATGATGTGATCACAGGCTCAACTGGCAGAGACCGTTCCCCCAGTCCCCTCAGAAGGCCTTGAAATAATCAACTCTAAATAATGTGAAGTTTACAAAAATAATGCTATCTTTTCTCACATAGTACCTTCATGATTTCAGCTGAAACTCTATACATTTCTTTCATGAATATAAAAGGAAGCAATATAATGAATTGTCCAGGGTATTTTACTTTTAAATATCTCACATTTTCAGCTGCACCAAAAGCAGGTCTGTTCACCACCATCCACGTTGCCCATGAGCACTTTATCCCGTCTACATGGCACCCTTCCCTTGGTGGTGGTCCTGTGTGTAATGGCACATTAGTGATTCCATGGAAAGAGGCCAATACATCCTGCACATTTGTCTCTCTTTCTATACCATACATACCACCATGAAGGCTGAGTACAGGACTAAGTCCCAAAAGTTCTGAATAATTTTCCCTTCTTCCTTTGCCTTTCTTCCCGGGGCTCTCTGTGTGGCTGAGTAAACACACACACACTCCACAGAAAAACAGAGCCAGAGTTGAATTGGACCTTTCTAACAATAGGTCGCAGATAACAAGCTATTACTTTGTATTTTATGGCACCACCCACATACCATATCCATGATTTTGTGTTAACAGTAGAGAAGACATTTCACTACAAATATATAATGTGAGAACTGGAACAAGGGGCATGGTGGGTTTGACAAAAGAAATTCTTCTGATGTGAGAGAGCACTCTAGACTATTTTTTATAAAGAAAATGATTTGCTGGATAAATACAGGCTGTGCCCTGTTAGTTTTCTTATTTATGAGATTCATGCTTTGAATTACTGGTTGATGGCTTCTGAAGGATCACAGAATCTCTGTTCTAGTCCGGAGGCAGCACTGTAATGAATCTCCTCCAATGATTGAAATTCAAAAACCCAAACAAAACATGGAAATTACCAAAATAATTACCAGACACATCTGGTCAGTTACAGCCGCCTGCTCACCTTGTTGCATGGTTGTTAGAGAGGAATTTGGTCTACAACTGTGCGCATTGCCGTGGTGCAGCCCAAGCACCTGCCTTCCCCCTGCACAGCAACACTCTGATCGCTGCATGAGCTCTCTGTCCTCGGGCCAAAGGATAACGTAAACATTATGGCACAAAATAAAAAATTTATTCTCTAGACAAATTAAAAATGTTATTCTCTAAAGAATAAAAGAATTCACAAGCAGCTTATAGCCAGCAAGCATCCTAGAAACCAGGGTAGGTATCTTCGTCTGTTCGGGCTGCCGTAACAAAATGTTATAGGCTGGGTGGCTTGTAAGCAACAGAAACTTACTTCTCACAGTTCTGAGGCTAGAACTCCCAGATTAGGGTGCCAGCATTGTCTGGTGATGGTTCTCTTCTGGGCCACAGACTTGCTGTTATATCTTCACATGGCAGAAGGGGCTAAGGAGGATCTGTAGTGTCTCTTTAATAGACAATTATCCCATTCATGAGGGCTCCACCCTCATGCCCTAATCATCTCCCAAAGACCTCACTTTCTAATACTATCACTTTAAGGGTGAGGATTCCAACATGTGAATTTGCAGGAGGAGGGACACAAACAGCCAGGCCATCACAGTAGGTATCCCCTTTTATAAAAACAAACCACATAAGTAAATAGCTGCCCTTGCCCAGTTTACTGACCCCACCCTCATCCCAGTTTGCATACGCACACACTCACACACACACACACACTCACTCACACATACACACACACACACACACTCACACACACTCACACACTCACACACACACTCACACACACACACACACTCACACACACTCACACACACATACACACACTCACACACACACACAGAGACACTCACTCACACACAGAGACACACACTCACACACAGACACACACACACACTCACACAAACACACACACACACTCACACACACACTCACGCTACCAGAGTTTCTCACTACCGTTACTTTGGAGGGAATAGTTGAAATTTTTTATATTAACCTTGCAGAGAATCTGTGGGTTCAGAAGGAAGAGATTGTGGAAGAATATGAATAGTTTAAGGAATGCACTTAGAGACTAGCCACTTTTGACCCAAAATCATTTTGAGCTGTATGACTGCTCACTCTCTTTCCTGTGGCCTGATAGTCTACTGGCATCATTGGAGTTAGCAGGAGTGGGTCTGGGAGGGGGCGAGACCCCGACTGTGCATTGAGGGATTAAGGTGAATCCTCACGGAGCCACGTGTAATTTAGGAATGAGGAAGGCATTGGACAAGCTTCAAGGAGGTGGTTACAGTGACTTCTGTGAGGACAGAGAGCTGGGGGCTTTAGAAGAGGCTGGAAGGACATTTTAGGAGGGAGAAGTGGTCAGTGCCACTCTTCTTCTCTCACCATCTGCCTGAGGCCAGTCCTGCACTGGCCAAGAGAGAGGAAACTTACCCTCACTCCTTCTGCAGCTCAGATCCAGAAATTAGGCTGATTGTATTAGTGCTATAACTTAGTTACATCACCAAATAAATAATCTTTAGTCATTGATTCTTGTTAGAATATTGGAAATACTGTAGGAAAATGTATTCTGAATTCCTAAATCAATGTATACTGTTAGAATTACTATGGATCATTCTGTACCTAGCATTAGCATATATAGCATAAACATTTTTCCTTGAAACCCTTGGTCTTCACGCCCTCCATTAAAAAAGACTGCTTAATATTCTATCCAGTGGATTTACCAAAATGTATTTAATCTAAGTGTCACACAAGAGGGAAATGGCAATTTCTGTTTCTGCTCTTGAAATTGTTTCCAATTTTTTTATTGTACATAATACTGCAGTACGTGTTTTTGTAAATGCCATTTCAGTGTTTTACATTATGACTTGGGCTAGATTTCCATATGGGAGAGGAGGGTTAGAGGGTATAAGTGTTGATGGCTTTTCATACGTGGAGCCAACCTGATTCCCCAAAACGCAGTGCCCACGTCCCAGCCCAACGTGAGGAAGCCTGGTTCTCAGAACACCAACAGTGTTTCCTCTTTTTCTTTTCTTCATTGTTGTGAATAAGCCAGAAATGGTTCTTTATGATTTAATTCACTCTTCTTTCGCTACTGAAGAACAAAGAATTTAAAAGAAAGTTCTGGCAAGATCGATGTGTCGCTGAGAAAGGCCCACTCAAGGGCAGCCGAGAGCCTGCACGGGGTCCCATTTGTAACAGTGAAATCACTACCAGGTTGAAAAGTTCCACTTGCCCATGTCCCAGCATGGTCAGGAGTGGGGATTCCAACCCTTCCAACCCTAACAAAGTCCACCAGAGACTGCACAAAAATGAACTTCAGGGGTCAATCAGATATTATCTATCAAAATGTAACCTATGGCCTGACTGGTTTGGCTCAGTGGATAGAGCATCAGCCTGTGTACTGAAGGGTCCTGGGTTCAATTCTGGTCAAGGGCACGTATTTTGGTTGCAGGCATGTATAGGAAGCAACCAATTGATGTATTTCTCTCACATTGATATTTATCTCTGTCTTCCCTCTCTTTTCCACTCTTTCTAAAAATCAATGGAAAAATATCCTTAGGTAAGGATTTTTTAAAAATGTAACCTATGTGCATTCTATTTAACCCAGTAATTATACTCAAGAAATCTAACCTAGAGAAATACTAGTAAAACAGAAATAGACAAGGGTTGGCAAAAGTGGGTTTACAGTTGTTCATATGGAAAAAGACATGCAGGTTATGATTATTACTAATAAATAAATGATAAAACAAACATACAGTGTTTTGTGTACTCAAAACTGTAAGCCTACTTTTTCCCACCCCTGTATGATTGTTTAACCACTTTGCTGTACACTTGAAACTAATACAAAATAATATTGAAAATAAACTGTAATTGAAAAATTTAAAAGAGAGATGAGGGGAAGGAGTGCACAAGCTCAAAATAAATAAAATATAGACAATAATAAAAAAGGAATACTTGCATTCATAACATCCATAAAAACAGTGACCTTAAATGCCACATTAAAATGATTGCTGAAAAATGCAAATAAAAATATAGTAGAATAAAGACACTTTTATTCCTTCTCTCAATGCCACTGATGTCAAAAGAAGGAAATAAAGGACAAAAAAATGTATCTTCGCCGAAACCGGTTTGGCTCAGTGGATAGAGCGTCAGCCTGCGGACTGAAAGGTCCCAGGTTCAATTCCGGTCAAGGGCATGTACCTGGGTTGCGGGCACATCCCCAGTAGGAGATGTGCAGGAGGCAGCTGATCGATGTTTCTCTCATCGATGTTTCTAACTCTCTATCTCTCTCCCTTCCTCTCTGTAAAAAATCAATAAAATATATTTTTTTTAAAAATGTATCTTCAACAAAATATGGAAATAGCCATTACAACAAACCACAAATTAGGACAAATGAATTCCAGATACTTTGAAATTTGGATAAGAATGAGAGAAGAAACAGTGAAATCGAGTTGTCTTTCAATTGATTTTAGAGAGAGATTGGGGGGGGAGAGAGAGAAAGAGAAACATTATTGGTTGCCTCCGGCCTGCGCCCCAACCAGGGCTGCGGATCGAACCTGCAACCCAAATATCTGCCCTTGACCAGGAATATAACCTGAGACCCTTTGGTGTGAGGTCCAATGCCCTAACCACTGAGCCACTGGCCAGGCCATCAAGATGCCTTTTAAGATGACTCTAGCCTCAAGTGACCTGTGCTATGTATAAAAGCACTTAACATTTACTAACAAACTGCTTTATCTTATTTCATCTTGTGTTATATCATCCCCAGTTATCTTGTAGGGTGCTGGACATGAGCAGCACTCAATAGACACCCAGTTAACTGGTGGGAGCCTCTGACCATTCCTCCAACCATAACAAGGTCCAGTACTACCTCTTCTAGGCCCCTGGAATAGGTGTGGCTCTCCTTTCTCTTTCTTATATTTCAAAGGGGTCTGACCACCTGTCACAATGTCTGACTGCACATTGCTTCAAGACAAGGGCTAAGATGTTTTTATGCCTGTATCCCTAGCCCCAGCACAATGCCTGACACAAAATGGGTGCTTGGTAAATATTTGAAGAAGGAGCATTTTCTTTTGAATATCTCAGTTCTGAACATTTTTCATGTTAGCTCCCCACCCCTAGAAAAAAATAGGAAGAAAGAAAACAGCCAACTTAAAAGCAGAATGAAAATGGTGAAAGTGATTTCCATAGAAGTCTTAGCTGACTTTTTAGAGTTTCCTTCCCTGCAGCATTGAATTCACAGCCTAAATTATAACTAGCTTTTCTGATAACATGAGTATCACAGGCTAATACAATCAATCTTGTTTCAGTGTGTGTCTTTGGGCAATGAAATGTCAAAGACGTCTCCTGCCTCTTCCTTTGATGCAATTTTTTATAATCTGAGGTCCGTGGCGATGGACAACTCCAAAGCTGTGATATTCATTAAATCAGCCAAGTCAGGATGTAATATATCCTATAATTGAGACTCTCATAAAATCGTGCCAGGTACCTGAAGGCCACTCTTATTTCTCCATTTTCTTGGTATCTTGAACAACTACTTTCCAAGGAATCACTAATATTTCCCCTGGAGTCGAACCATAGAAAAGACCATGGGGAGGGGAAAGGGGGGCTGCTAGGGCATTCAGAGCACGCGATCCTACAAATGCATCCTACCATCCTGCCAATGGCAGTGGGAATAAGAAATGCCTTCCAAAAAGCACCTACATCAACATTTGACCTGTCAAATCTAATGATCTTTGTCTTGGTCATTGTACTGGGTCTCATGTTAGCTCTGCAAACACTAATGAAAGCAAAAGCACAAACAGCATTTTTAAAGAGCTTTTAAAGAACCTCCCATTTGCACACACCTTTACAATTAACTTTCCCCAGAGCTGACCACATTCATGATCCATTGTCTACTAATTCCAAAGAACAATCATAAATGAGGTTTCCCAGATTGTTTTGAATAAGACCTAGCAAGGGAAATAATATTTTGAAAGTATAATTCAAATGGCTCATGCCTTAATCTCAAATGAAACAAATCAACCATTGATTAGACCCTTCTGATTCCTGATGTGTCCAGGCATGGAAAAGTTCACAGGGCAGGATGGAGATGAGCTGAGGAGGTGGGGTGGGGCTGGGTTGGAAACTCCCCTGGGAGAGGGAGTTGTTGGGAGCAGAATGGTGACTGGCTCCTTGCAGCTGAGATCAGGGAAGTTTTGCAATGATGGCAGTTCACGGCATGCCAGGCGCTCTCCTAAGCATTCTGCATGTATTCATTCATTCCCTGATTACTAGACCCATTTTATGGACATGAAAACTGATGCATAGAGAAATTAAGGAGTTTGCCTGAGGTTACCCATCTAAGTGGCTGAGTAAGGATTTGGGCATAGACAATTTAGCTCTAACGCCTGTCCCCTTAACCTCCGGAGGTAATGAAGGAGCTGCTCTTTCAGGCAGAGGGCAGGGGACAGCCACTGAGCTGTGGGAGCAGGCAATACGCAGAGACACATCGAGGTCCTTCCAGGAAAGTCACAGCTTGCACCAGGATCTGGACTCAGGGAGAGAATCAGGGAACACCCCTGCTAGAGCTGGGACTCTCCTTTGAGACTGTGTGTCCCTGACTCTGTGAATGCAGGTTCCTAGTGGAAAAAACAATGTTAAATATGAGTCCCGATTTATTAATTTAGTCCCATATGCTACTAAATTAATGTGCATCATGAAATATGCACAAAAGGAAAAATTATCCTCTTACACCAAAAACTTACCATTAATCCACTTCAAATAGTATTCACATGTACTAGCATGGAAATGTGTGTCCCTGGCCAAAAACATTTTTTTAAAATAATTTGGGTCTAGTTTTATTTGAAGTTTATCAGAATTTCTTGGTCTAGAACCCAGTTTTCATATAATTATTTCCTAATTATTTATTATCATTTATCCAAATATGGATGATTACTTGAAAACAATGCAATGCAAGACCTTTGATGTATTACATAATCCAAAATGTATATATTAAAACAAAAAAGGAGCCATTTAAAAGCCTGCAGCAATACAAAAAAATAAAAAGGTCACCCAATAGGAAAAATTCTCTCTATAACAATTGTTTTAAAATCCAGAAACAAAGCCAAAATGTCAATCCATTCTTTTTAATATTTTTCACAGCAAAACAACAGCCATTGTACAAAAACCATTGGCGTTCAAACTGTCTAATCTGCCAGTAACAGACCATGTCTCATTCAGGGCAAACATTTATTTTTCTGATCATGGAAATAACACACACGTACAAAATGAAAAATTAAATTAAAAGAAAGCATTTCAGCAATCCAGAAGGGCTTGAGCCCTCTGACAGCTCATCGTACCCCATCAGCCCATTATTGTCACACTGCTGATGCAGCTAGCTGCCTTTTGAAACCAAAACTAATGGAAGGAGGAGATTAGCAAAGCAGCTTAAACATCTCACCTGAAAAGCTCATTTAAAACTAGGATTTGGTTTTTTGATCTTTAGAACTTAATTTGCACAAGCTAAATTTTAAATATTTTCTGTATATCATTATGATATTGTCACACACATTTTACACATTTTATGTGCCAGAAGCCTTAAAGATCTTCCTGTGCAAATGTTGATATATTGTGACAATTATTTCACGTTTAATATGTAGAGAGGAATAGGGGTTAGCTTATGTCCGTTTTGGAAATCTTTAAAGACTACTGAAGGTTCCAGACATTTTGGTTTTAATTAAAGTAAAATGATAAAGTCATTATGTAGTTCAGATGCTGATATTGTTAAAAGCTAAAATTGTTAAGCAAAACAGTGTCTAATTTGTTGGCTTACAAGTGTTCTAGAGTCTAGAGCTTGTTAATATTCTATTCCTACTTTAAGAATTTAGTTGTTCACTTATTCTAAAAGCTGTGTCAAATAAGCTGATGTTCAGTTGGTTTTCACTAAAGCTACTGAGATATCTGCCTCTTTGGAAAATGTATTGATTTTTTTCCCCTGTTTAATAAAAGCAAGTGATATATTTTTTAAAAAAATAACTAGGGTTCCTGTCAATCATGTCTGGGCCATTCCCCTCCATCCTGCACAGTGGAGATTAGTTCTTCCAGCTCCATTTGTGTGGGCACCACTTGGGGTCTCCCTGCAGCGCTGGGGAGACTAGAGGGTTATTTCCTGCTGGCCCACTGGACCCTGAACCCATGTATCCTTTCCCTGCACAAATCTCAACCTGACAGAAACTGTGAAATGAGACACCTGACTTCCACATTAAGGGAACAATGTCAAGGTGGCCGATAAGATTGATGATGTTTAGGTTGCAAACAGGTTAACCTAGGCGACCCAAGCCAGGCCTGTAGCAACCAAGGCTGTTGTCGGCTACTCAGAGCTCCCACCTCTGGGATGGCAGGTTACAGCCTTGTTCTGGTTTTATTTTGAAGCCTCAGGTTAGGGATGGGCAGCTCGGTGCCATTTGGTTTGGAGCTGATAGGTTTGGCAGTGGGAAATTACCCAAGAATTAAAACATCTCCGAGAGTGTTTTATAAAAGTTTGTAAATCATCGGGTACCTAATGTAGATTATTAATTGCCTTATATGCTTTAAAGTGACTCCTTGTCTGGGTGCTCCATTGAGGTGCCTAGTGGTTAAGATAAGTCAGTATCTGCTACAGCCCCTTTAAAATATCCTGTGTGAAAATAACTGCATCCCTGCACTAGGGCTGTGAGGATTGAGGCAGACATGTCCTCCCTATGTGTAGCATACCCTAACAGTTTCTTGGGGACATTTTGTTCTTGTGTGTGGATTCTCTATATTAATGCACAGTGGCCATCTTTTCAGATGTGTCCTTGTTAGGCACTGGAACTTACACGAGAACATTGCAGTCCTACCCTTGTCGTGGCAGTCGGTTAAAGCTCCATGGAGTACTTGCGTTCAAAGTGCTAGTGCTAGTTAGAAAACGTGACCTGAATTCACTGCTGCTTCATGCTTCCCGGAAGCTCTGTGGAGAAAAAAGCTATTTAGTACGAGAGCCAAGAGGCCGTGCACTGCCCTGGCACTCATAGCATCTTAAAAATATTGATCTCTAAGCCCCGGCTTGAAATTGGTCCAATGTGGGTGCTCAGAGAACACACAGAGGCCATTGAGGAGGGCGTGGAGTGGGCAGCAATGGGAAGAACAGAGGGAAATGCAGTGAGGGAGGCAACAGGGCCTGGGAATGGGGAGAAAAGGCCTAGATCGCTAGGGGTAGTAGGTCATGGTAAGAGCGTGGCTTTTGCTCAGAGGAAGACAGAGATCCATTCAAGGGGGTTATGAGCAGAGGAGTGATGTACATTATGAAATGATCAATTTGCTAAATTATCTCCACTTTCCTAACCCAGAAAAAACTATTTTCTAAGCTACTATGCAAATGTCTGATGGTGAGAAATGGCCTGGATTCTAAATGCCACAGTCTTTCATGTATCATCTCCCCAGATTCCTGAAAGAGATAGGTGGGAGGCATATTTTAAGCAACTTCAAGATTTTTTTTTACTCTAAGAGCCTTGAACTAGAAATATGAATTTTCAAGTTCCTCTTTGCTTAGGCACATCCAAAGGCCATTACCAGAAATTCTCATTCCATGGTGTGGGATAGAATGTAGGCATCTATGTAGTTAAAAGGATGATTTTAACGCACATATAAAAAACCTTACCTCTCCGGAGGCTGGCGGAAACAGCTGACATTGGCAAATGCTTTTATTTTTCTCCTTTCATTCGTTAGGGCTGTGCTGTCCAGTGTGGTAGCTGCTACCTACATGTGGTTATTGAGCACTTGCACTGGGACCCGTTCAAACTGTGATGTGCTAGAAACAGAAAACACTCAGTGGATTTTAAAGATGATGAATGAAAAAAATAGATGTAAAAATGTCTCAGTAATTTCTATATCAATTGCATGTTGAAAGATAATATTTTGGATATACTAAATACATTATTTAAATTAATTCATGACATTTTTCTTTTTTCACTTTTTTAATGTGGCTACAAGAGAATTTAAAATTATCAGTGTGGCTCATGCTGTATTCCTATTAGACAGTGCTGATGGAGAGCATTTCAAAGACTCCTCAGTAGCAGAAACCATAGCCCCCTGCCTGCCAGAGCTTCAAAACATGCCTATCAGGCTCCCACCCTCAGTTTTTAAAAAGTAGAAATGCTAAGTTGCATTTTTTAGATCTTCCTTCCAGATAAAGGATGAGTAAAAAAAAAAAACATTGGAAGGCAGCACCAGATAATAGTTAATAGTAAGAACTTGCTTGCTGTGTGACCCCAGGCAAGTTACTTGCCTTCTCTGAGTCTCTGTTCCCTCATCTGTAGAGCCTAGTAGACAATGGCATGTATCCCAAGGTGCTGTAAGGCTAAATAACATCATTTCTAACTTTCTGTAAATGGTAGACACTCTCAGAATTGGCGCTGAGCTCTAGAGAAAGTGGAGAGGCATCCGATTCAGGTTATGAGACTTAGCAGAAGCAGTGATGCCCCACTTCCCCGCCATCAACAGAGGGGCAGAAGTTCATCGCCTCCCTCACAGCTCCTGAGTTTTCTCTACATTATGCTTCTTTCATCTAATTGGAAATAAACTCTCAGAATGTCAGATTTACATTCAAATATAAATATGAAAGAATTAAAAAGCAAACTGTCATTTGGAAAGAGTATTTATTTTTATTGATTGATTTTAGAAACAGAATGGAAGGGAGGAAGGGAGAAACATTGATCTGTTGTACTTATTCATGCATTTATTGGTTGATTCTTGTATGTGCCCTGACTGGGGATCAAACCTCCAACCTCGGTGTGTCAGGACAATGCTCTAACTATCTGAGCTACCTAGCCAGGGTGGAAAGAGTGTTTTTAATGATCAGACTGTGACTGCCATGTGGCTTTCATGATATAGCATGACAAAAGGGAAAGGCATGGGAATCTCTGGCATGAGAAAGGAGGGATGGCCAAAAGTCTTCAAACACCTCACACTCCAATTGCACTGTTTCACTTGTGACCGTTTGTTTTATCATGCTGTTTAAGTTTTTCCACCTTTTGACCTCATACCCATTACCTAATAATATCAGTCTCAAAATATAAAATTTTTATGTTTACACTATTTTATCTCATTTCTTCCATTGCCAAACACAAGAACTCACTTTTTTTAAAAAAAAACTTTCAGGCCGAATTCATTAAACCACATTGTCTTCAAAGCTTTCCCTTTTTTCACAGACATGAGAAGACTCACATAGTTGGTTTTCCTGATTCTCAGGAGACAACCCAGTTAAGCTGAAGCAGGTTTTGTATGCAACCAGGCTTCCTATCCTTCTCTGGCGGGTCAGTTCCAATTAGAATGAAGCCAGGAATGGGCAGGCTCTGTCCATTTTAACACACCATCTCCGGTCTCCATTCTTCCTAAACAAAGGTGCCATTTGAACAAGGCTATGTTTGCAGACATTTCTTTACACTCAGGACTATGGGAAAATGAGAAACTAGAAAGAAGTAACTTTTAAACCTTCCCCAAACTATGGAACAAAAGAAATGGTAAAAGGCAGGGAAATATTCTAGTTTTAAAATGTGATGTATGTGGCTATTGAGCTCTATTTTTGGAACAGAATGTTACAAGCAGAAAAGGCAAATGAATACGTTGGAATAGGGACAATCTCACTTCCTGAGCGAGGATTTTCTATATTAAACAGAAGATCGAAGCCTTAAAATACCAGAAACCTGAGCCTCCAGGCTGTTTCTTTGAATGATTGGCCTGGGTGCTGAAATAATACATAGAGCCTTTTGGGGAATTCTGAACTTGAAGCCACATTTTCTGAGAGGTGCACTTTTTCCCTGGGCTGTCCTCTCACCCGCCAGTGGGACTTGCTCTTGCTGTTCCCTTCATGTCAAAGGACAGGTCAGTGAGAAAACTCAGGCAAATGAGGGCTCAGCAGGTCACTAAGCAACAAATGCTTTTCGGAAAACCATGTTGAGGTATTCCAGATAGTGTGTGTGTGTGTGTGTGTGTGTGTGTGTGTGTGTGTGTTCATATATTTTCTGGGGGAAAATATATGCACACATATTTATATACATACGTTCCCAAACATATCTGCAAGACCATTTGGAGTTTGATTTTATGTATGTATACAGTATATTTATGTATGTATGTGTATGTATGTATGTATGTATGTATATCAAGAGAGCTACAGAAAGCTTTTTGCAAGTATTTTTAATTTATTCCATATAAGAATAACTGTATTTTATGCAATAATGAATACCTCTATTCTTTTTGCACAGATGTGATAGAAAAAAAGGGGAAAGCTTCTAACAGCGGGGAAATATTAGTAAAATTTTAGTTGTCAGTTTTATAACTGAAGCTGTTTCCTTGTTTGAGAATATTGTCTTCATCGAAGCAGAAGGAACGAGGATCTGGCAAATGGCCCAAATGTTCCTTTCCCTCGGCAAGTAGCAGGCTTCCCCGTGCAGGTGTTGGGAGGGTTCTTTCTGCTGGTGGCACACGGAGTCGGTCATCCAAGGCCATGTGTGACAATGCGATGAATTATCAAAATGTATTCTTCTTTTCCTTTCTCCTCTTACCTTTTGACTTCCTTTCTCCTTCTGCCATAGGGCAAAGTGTAATAACTTTTCAATAACAACCTCATTTTCAGAAACAGGGACAATTCATAATCCTAAACTTATTTTTTCCAAAATGTACTGATAGATAATTATTTCTTGATTTATTTGAGGTGAATCTTTGCTTTTATTAGTACCTCATATTATAACTTCTTTGGAGAAAGTACCCTTGAAAAATTATAGCTAGTGATAGAAACACATTGCCAACATGTCTTAGAGTATCCATTAAGCTGTAAGTCATTTAATTATTTTAGATATATTATTTTACATGTATCTTATAATACTTTCATTATTTGACTGCTATTTTACTTCACGATGATGTCTAAGTTGACGGAATAGCATTTCTCTCAAGAAGCCACTTTACAAGGAAAATTAAACTGAAAAATATCACCTAAGTAAGGTCAGTGTGGACCAGCCAGTTAAAGTATATACTATTGCTATTTAAAAATTCGACTTCAGTTCTGCTCAATTCAGCATATATTTATGGCATACCTGTTGAAGGCCAGGGGCCGGCTGAGGGCACAAAGTTCTTACCCTCAAAAGTTCACATTCTCATGAGCTACTTGGTTCCATGATTTTCCTGTGGCACACAATGGGACGGGTTTGCAGAACACCCATGTTTCTTCTCTTTCTTCCCTTCCCAGAATGGAAGAGTCAGTGGTGGGCCCCTGTATTGCCTATCTGCAAAAAAAGTTCTACATGGAAATACATATACATGTACATATACACATACATGTACATCTACATATACATAGCCTCAAAATGGTTTTCCAAAATTATTTGTGTGTATACAGATATTTGTGTCTGTTTATATATGTTTTCCAGAAATGGGAAAATAGTGTTGTATCAATGTTGGTTTCTTCACTTCAACTTGCTCTCAAATAGTTTAGGAATTAGTCTCCATGTGTACATATATTACATGTGTGTATATAATACCCAGACACAGATAAATGTGGTGAAGTATTAAAAGTTGGGGGAATCTGATTATGGAGGATATGGGAATTCTTTGTGCTAATCCTGCAAGTTTTCCACATCTAGAGCAGCGATGCTCAGTCCTGGCTGAACATGAGACTCAGCTGAGCAAATGATGAACTATACAATAGGCTGGCCTTTCTCCAGACCAATCCTATCAGGACTCCTAAGAGTTTGCCTCAGGCATATAATTCTCAAAGCACAGCCAAGATTGAGAAGTTCTGATGTAATTTCCTAAACCCCACACTGATTCACCCCCTGTGCCTGTGTTCCCGCTATCTCCCGTGCTAGGAAGGCCCTCGCCCTCCTGTTCACCTTGCAAATATGTTCTCACTTGTCCACACCCAACTCAGAGTCACCTGCCTGGTGAAGTAATCCAGACAGTCCCACATCCCACCCGCAGAAAGAGCCCATCTTTCTCTTCTCCTGCTGTTTCTCTCCACACTCTCTCTTATTCTAGATCGCATGCTGTATTCAAATGATGTGTTTACTCTGTCTCCCAGCTAGTAGTGAACTCCTTTAGGGAACAGGTCCTCATCGTGTTTACTTTCATCATCAGCATGGGCCGGGCATATAGGAGGTTCCACGGCATGTTCACTAACTTGAAAGCAAATAAGGTCGCACCTGTTGGACTCAAGGAGGAGCTCTGAGGATTTAGGAGGAGCCCTGTGTATAGCATGTGGCACTTAGGGAAGGAGATGGAATCCAAGCATGAGTAAGGAGGAGAGGTGGATGGGAAGGAAGTACATGTGATAAGCCAGTAAGGCAATCAGGCTGGACCACATGCAGAGAGGGAGGGATGTGGCTGAGAAGGGAGCAGGTGCAGACAGTGAGGGTAATGCAGGTCATTCTGGGAGCCGAGTCTGCATCTAGCACAGTGCCTAACTACACTGAGCATCTCACTGTATTGTTTGTCAGGGAATAATGAGTGAATTCAGTTTTTATTACTCCTGAATCTTTTGAGGGTGAGGTCATGAAATCTCATGAAAACTATTAACCCTTTCCCCAGAAAAAGGCATACACACATACTGTTGCTGGAAATTTAATAAGATTTACAGATTCTCTGAAATGTCTCCATGATACACACACACAAATTATATCCCAACATGTTTTTAATATATTTTATTGATTTTTTTACAGAGAGGAAGGGAGAGGGATAGAGAGTTAAAAACATCAATGAGAAAGAAACATGGATCAGCTGCCTCCTGCACACTCCCTACTGGGGATGTGCCTGCAACCAAGGTACATGCCCTTGACCGGAATCGAACCTGGGACCTTTCAATCCGCAGGCTGATGCTCTATCCACTGAGCCAAACTGGTTAGGGCCCAACATTTTTTTTTTCCAACATTTTTTAAATGGGATAAAATTGAAGTTTAGGAGCAACACACATATATAAGATGGTCACTTTAAAAAACTCTGAATAAGAGATGCATCAGAAGACACTTTTTATGAAGTCACTACAGCTTTCCAAGTTGGACCTGGGTGCCTGAGGCACAACAGAGGAGATCCAGAGGAGAGAACAGAGTCAAGAGACAGTTATGAGACAGTGGAAACAAGGGAGTTCAGGGTGACTCCTTCCTTTTTTTTAGAACCCATATTTTACTCTATTTAAGAAATATTTATACAGTGCCGTTTACTGTGTGCCATACTCTTTCCAAGAACTTAATAAATATGAACTCATTTAATTCTCATATCAACCCTGGATGATAGATATTATTATCTCCATTTTATAGATGAGGAAACCCAGACAGAGGTATGTAACTTCCCCAAGATCACACAGCTTGTAAGTGGCACAACTGGGATTCAGATGCATGGGAGTCTGGCCACAGAGTCTGTGATCTTAAGTCTGTGATGCTTTTTTAAAATTAACTTTTATTGACTTTATTGGAATGGCATTGATTAATAAAATTATAAAGGTTTCAGGGGTACAATTCTATAATACATCGTCTGTATATTGTATTGTGTGTTCACCATCCCAAGTCAAGTCTCCTTCCATCACTATTTATCCCCCCTACCTTCTTCTACCTCCCTACACCTCCCTTTCTGTCTGGTAATCATCATACTGATGTCTGTCCATGAGGTCTTTTTGTCATTGTTTGTTTTTGTTTGGTTTAGGGTTTTTTGTTTGTGTATGTTTGTTTGTTTGTTTGTTTTGCTTAATGACTCCTGCCTTCATGTATTTGAGTGACAGATGGATGGGGTGTCATTTGTCAAACTAGAAAATCCAGGAGAGGAACAGATTTGCATGATGGTGAATTCAGTTTTGTATGTCTTGAGTTTGAGTTTCCCAGGGAAGAAATAGATGGAGTTTTCCTGTAGGAGTTTGCAGGTCATGGGTGATAAGATGGGGTGCTCCCAGGTGTTGGGTGAGAGTCAGAGGGCTGGGGCTCAGTGTACCAACATTTTCAGGGGACAGAGGCAGGAGAGCCAGTGGTGAGATAGACACGCAACATTGAAAAAGGTCAAAGGAAACCGTTTCCAAAGGCCAAAGTGTCCATTTCATCCAGTAAGGACAGAGATTGTTTTTCAGTTTGGTAGATGGAAGTTCATGGTGATCTCAGTGAGAGCAACTTGACGTTATGAATGGAAGCCATTTAAAGCCCCTGAGGAAGTAAAAGTGCAGAGACCAGAGGGCTTCTGGAATTGTCCCTCTGAAGGAAAATGTAACTGGATCTCTGGACAACATTTTGACCTTGACCAGTTCCTCCTCCTTGAAAAATCCACTTTCTTCTAATCATTCTAGTCCCTTCATCTCCACTTATCCATCTTTAAAGTATTGATTTTCTCAGAAATCAGTCCTAGGCTTCCCTTTCTTCTCTCTAAGAAACTTCCTTTAAGCAACCCCTGCAGGCTTGTGGTGTTAACTACCATCTATAGTAATGACTCTAAAATGCACATTTCTAGCCCAGTCCTCTCCTCTGCCTATCATGTATCTCTGCTTTTCTGACTCAAAGGCAATTCAAACTTTACCTGTTCAAAGCTGAACTCATGCTACCTGCCACATCCCCACCCCCACCAGGACCACCTCTGTGTTCCCTTAATCAGGGACATCACCAACACCCATCCAGAAATACAGGAGTCTTCCTTAACACCTGTCTTTCACGTTCCTGCTTCTTAACTATCTCAGGTTGTGTCCACTTTACCCTTTAAACATGTCTTGATCCTAGCTACTTGTCCACCAGGTTTGTAGGCAGTGATGAATGGTCCAAACCATTACCATGATTCCTCTGAACCATTGCAACAGCCTCTTTCATGGTCTACCTATATTCCCTCTCCTTTCCCTCCAATGCATTCGCAAAACTGAAGCCAGAATGATCTTTGAAAACTGAAAATCAGATTTTGTCACCTGTGTATAAAACCCTTCAGAGTTACCCATTACTTTCTATACAAAGACCAAAATCCTCAAAACGTTACTCCCTATCTCAGATGAAGTTGGTTGTGGCAAAGCCCTCATCTCATTTGCTGTCCCTAAAGCACTCTAACCCGATGACTGCCATACATGCCTAATGCAGTTTCAGAAGCATGACCCTGGAATTGAGGATGCAAACTCTCTTCCTGTTAAAATTCAAGTCAAGTCGTTCAGTGCCGTTGGCTCTTAAACTCCAAGTGAGAAGGCCCCCTGGCTCCTTCCTACACAGTCAACTCATAGACCACAGCACTTACTGATGTGTTTAAAGTAATATACATTATATTTGTGTCTCATGGGGAGCATGAGATTTTTTTGGCATTTCTTCTCCTCTGTGCAGATTCAGACACTTTAAGCTTATTACATAGAAACTGACCTGGAAGTCACCTGGCCTTTAGAGAGAATGGTGAGAACATGGTTACCATGGCTATGCATTCACCTGGGGAAACAGAACAGGCACAGGTGAACATTAACCCATCCCAGGTCCAATGTTGTTAGTCCAAAATGATTAAATTGAAGAAAACATCAAACAAACAGAATAAAAAAAAATTAGGAGGAAAGTCAGCATGGAGCACTTGGGGATAAAAGCAGATTTTGCCATTGTAAGGCCAGGAGAGAAACATTGTATTTCAGGATTGCAGAGCCTTGGGAGTACAGTGGGAAATATATTTAAACAGAGCTGGGCCTTGCAGATGGCCCTGGAAGGAGCTGGGCCTGATGCAGAATGGGGCTGCCTACAAGGAGGTGATATCCAACATCACTAGGAGCAGAACTCCAGAGAACTCATTTTTTTACCAGATGATAAATTGAAAAGCAGTTAAGGAGAGTGATTATTTGGACAATGGAATTGAGCCATAAAAGAATTTAATGACCCTGTGCTTCCTCAGTGTCAACTACCCAGCAGTTACAGTTGTTATAGAAGCTATACAGAGCTTTCAGGATGTGGGGTAGCTGGGATGAGGTAGAGGAGAGCTTTGGAAGGCAGGAAGGAGTAAGCAAATACTACAGCATTTCTCTACAATCAAAGATAAAACGAAGGAAGTCTTAATATGGACTGAATGCTTGTGTCTTCCCCCAAATTCATATGTTGATGCACAAACCCCAATGTGATGGTATTTAGAGATGAGGCTTTGGAAGGTAATTAGGTTTATATAGTCATGATGGTGGGGCCTTTGTGATAAGATTAGTGCCCTTATTAGAAGAGACCAGAGAGCGTTCTCTCTCTCTCTCTCTCTCTCTCTCTCTCTCTCTCTCTCTCTCATAATGTGAGCACACAGCAAGAAGACAGCTGTCTTCAAGCCAGGGAGCTGTCTGCAAACCAGGAAAAGAGACCTCACCAGGGATAAAATCAGCTGCCACCTTGATCTTGAACTTACAGCAACAGAACTGTGAGAATACATTTCTGTTGTTTAAGCCACCCAGTTATGGTACTTTGTTATAGCAGCCCAAGCTGACTAAGACATATGGTTTGTATGAATAACTGGGTCAGAGGCTGGGGGAGTAGAGGAGGAGCATATGTAGGAGGCATTTCACAGGCTTGGAGACCAATTGTGAACATCTCTTCTCCAGTCCATATTTAATGATATTATGTCATCAGATTGAAATAAGCCAAGGTATGAGTGTTTACACCATGGGAATAGGCAAACACTAAAAATCAGGGTTTTTCCCACTGGAGAGCCAGCTGTTTAACATTAATCAGTGTACCATTGGATACATGAGATGAAATCCTTGTGGGAACAGAGGTCCATGGAGTTCTTTTATTCATAATAAACACTAACCTTTTTGTTGTGGTTGCTGTCTCTGTTTTAATTACTAATACACAATGGCACTCTTCAATTACCTTTTATTACCCATCCAGAGTGATTCAGCATTTGTAGACTCTCCTGGCAAAGTTAACCATCATTTAAAGTATTGTTTCTATGGGGAACTATTTCCAAATTGCAAGTTACTGACTTTAAAATAAACTTTTGGAAAATAGCACATTTGTGAGTTGGGAGCTTTCAATTCTGGGTCCTTGTGGGGAGGTTAGAGAACAAAAAGAATCATGTTGATTTAAAAAATAGAACTTGCAAGAGAAATCCTAAGTGAAAAGGCAAAAGGAATAGAATTATTGAACTTGGAGGAGAAAGAGATGAGGAGCAACTTAGTCACAGGGGTGAGTGCCAGCTGGGTGTTTGTTTTTCCACCATAAACATCAGGGACTTGGGTTGACGAGGGGGAAATGTCTTTATGGTGCTATTCTGGGATGTATGGCTTGTGGATTTTATTTTGAACATTTCAAAACTTATTTTCTTCAATCAGGAGTGGTTTGCATATGATCCGTTTTGAGGACCAAGAAATGCTAAGATGAGATTACTTGTCATCTTCAAGGGTTCCTATCACCTTCATGTCCCTAAGTCAACAGATGGCATAATGTATTTCAAATTTTTGAGAAGCATTATATTATTCAATAATCCCTTTTGTAACACATCTTGGAATGTAATCATCATACATCTTAGAATAACTAGACGCAAAGTGTATCAGTTTCTATCCAAAAATGAATATCATAAAACTTAAGCTATCTGATATTAGTATAAAAACCTCAAATCAACTATTCTAAATGAATACTCTTTGACCATTTAATGAGGGAAAAGATGTTATTTGGGGATTGATAAATTAGTGTTATTTTAGTTATTCATATGGAAGCGTTGGTGATATTATTTTCCTGAATGATATTGCAGTACCCTGGTTTGGCATTTCCTGAAAGTAATCTGAAACAAAGAAATTATAGCTGTAACTCTGCCGCTTCAAACCTTAAATGTTTCACAGCACTCCCAGGCCCTGGTTTAATAGTTGCTTTATGACGCCGTTTCAGAATAACGCTCCTAAGCATGGAATAACCCTTCCTCCAAAACTGACATGAATCCATAAAGCTTGTTAACGATGACTGTAAAATCCACCAAAAGTATTCTCGGTGGCATATTTTTGGTTTATTTATCTAAAATCCTTAGCTTTCCGAATGTCGCTTCATGATCAGCCTTGCTCATCTCCAGTTTATCTAAGATCATACTATTTACCTGTGGTTGGCCCGCTCCTCTTCTTCACCTTTACATAGTGACGGCCTCTGGCTCTTTGGGTCCTGGCTCCAATGTCTTTTCTCCCAGGAAGTCTTCCTAGGGCCCTGGAGACCAGGCTAGTGCCCCCCGTGTTGCAGGTCCCCCACTGTACACTCTGATCCTGTACTCACCACACTGCCTTCTAACAATGTCTGTTAGTTAAAGCACCTTCTAGACCAGCAGTCGCCAACTGGTGGTCTGTGAGGTCCGAAAGGTTGGCAACTGCCTCCAAGAG
>NW_005871099.1:5213189-5358338 GCF_000147115.1 Myotis lucifugus | reverse complement strand
GTTGAAAAAGGAGATAGAGGAAGACATAAACAGATGGAAGAACATCCATGTTCTTGGATTGGTAGAATCAACATCATTAAAATGTCCATACTACCCAAAGCAATCTATAAATTCAACGCACTTCCCATTAAAATACCAATGGCCTTCTTCAAAGATCTAGAACGAACTCTCCAAAAATTCATCTGGAATAAAAAAAGACCCCGAATAGCTGCAGCGATCCTGAGAAAGAACAAAGTAGGTGGGATCTCAATGCCAGATATCAATCTGTATTACAAAGCCACTGTTCTCAAAACTGCCTGGTACTGGCACAAGAACAGACATATAGACCAGTGGAATAGAATAGAGAGTCCAGAAATTAGCCCGAACCAATATGCTCAATTAATTTTTGACAAAGGAGGCATGAACATACAATGGAGCCAAGATAGTCTCTTCAATAAATGGTGTTGGGAAAATTGGACAGATATATGCAAGAAAATGAAACTAGACCACCAACTTACACCATACACAAGAATAAACTCAAAATGGATAAAGGACTTAAATGTACGACAGGAAACCATAAAAATTCTAGAAGAATACAAAGGCAACAAAATCTCAGACTTATGCCAAAACAATTTCTTCACTGATACAGCTCCTAGGGCAGTTGAAACTAAAGAGAAACTGAACAAATGGGACTACATCAAAATAAAAAGCTTCTGCACAGCAAAAGAAACCATCAACAAAACAACAAGAAAACCCACCTCTTGGGAAAACATATTTGCCAACGTCATATCTGATAAGGGCTTAATCTCCAAAATTTATAGGGAACTCATACAACTTAACAAAAAGAAGATAAACAATCCAATCAAAAAATGGGCAAAGGATCTAAATAGACACCTTTCAAAAGAGGACATTCAGAAAGCCAAGAGACATATGAAAACATGCTCAAAGTCACTAATCATCCGAGAGATGCAAATCAAAACAACAATGAGGTACCATCTCACACCTGTCAGAATGGCCATCATCAACAAATCAACAAACGACAAGTGCTGGAGAGGATGTGGAGAAAAAGGAACACTTGTGCACTGCTGGTGGGAATGCAGACTGGTGCAGCCACTATGGAAGGCAGTATGGAGGTTCCTCAAAAAATTGGAAATGGAACTCCCATTTGACCCTGTGATCCCACTACTAGGAATATATCCCAAGAAACCAGAAACACCTATCAGAAAGGATATATGTAACCAGATGTTTGTAGCAGCACAATTCACCATAGCTAAGATCTGGAAACAGCCTAAGTGCCCATCAGTAGATGAATGGATTAGAAAACTGTGGTACATCTACACGATGGAATACTATGCTGCTGTTAAAAAGAAGGAACTCCTACCATTTGCAACATCATGGATGGAACTGGAGAGCATTATGCTAAGTGAAACAAGCCAGTCAATGAAGGAAAAATACCACATGATCTCACTCATTCATGGATAATAAAGACCATTACAAACTTTTGAACAATAATAGATACAGAGGCAGAGCTGCCTCAAACTGATTGCCAAACTGCAGTGGGAAGGCCAGAGAGAGTTGGGGGGCAGGAGGGAGGGGAGTAAGAGATCAACCGAAGGACCTGTATGCATGCATATAAGCATAACTAATGGACATAAGACACTGGGGGGTAAGGGAGGGTAGGGGTTTGTCAAGGGCGGGGGGGAAAAAAAGGACACTTATGTAATACCCTTTGTAATACTTTAAGCGAAAAATAAAAAAATAAAAAATAAATAAAAAATAAAAATAAAAAAATAAAATCCTTAGCTTTCTGAATGTCGCTTCATGATCAGCCTTGCTCATCTCCAGTTTATCTAACACATACTATTTACCTGTGGTTGGCCCGCTCCTCTTCTTCACCTTTACATAGTGACGGCCTCTGGCTCTTTGGGTCCTGGCTCCAATGTCTTTTCTCCCAGGAAGTCTTCCTAGGGCCCTGGAGACCAGGCTAGTGCCCCCAGTGTTGCAGGTCCCCCACTGTACACTCTGATCCTGTACTCACCACACTGCCTTCTAACAATGTCTGTTAGTTAAAGCACCTTCTAGACCAGCAGTCGCCAACTGGTGGTCTGTGAGGTCCGAAAGGTTGGCAACTGCCTCCAAGAGCTCCTTGAGAGCTTAGGATCTTCTAAGCAGCAAGATGGAGCTCTTAGCACATAGCCTGCCAAGAAAACCACAGAACACTCACCCTACACTCGGAACACACTCACCATGTGTCCAGGTTGTTGATGCATCTCCTCCACACCCACTGCTAGACAGAAAGCTCCTCAAGGGCGGTGATGCATTTCATGCATCTTTACAATCCAGTAAGTCATGCGGTGACTAGTGTGGATTAAGTGTATGTTTAATCCTGTGTTTGCCAACAAGGACACTGGCATTTTTGAGCAAAACAATTCTTAATTGTACAAGACAGTCCCACACATTGGAGGACGTTGGCAGTCCTGCCCCTGCCCACTAAATGCCAGTGGTACCCCCATCATTTGGACACCTTCCCATACACACATACATATACATGCACACACGCATGCACAGACACATGCAAATGCACACCCTCGCACATACACATGTGAATACATGCACACACATGCATACACGTTTGTAAGAGTTCTTGGGGCAGGGCGGCTCAGAGGAAAATAGTACTCCCCATAGTTGAGAGCCTGTAGCCAATTGAACTCTTTTTGCAACAACTCAGTGAGAAGCAGAACATGGTAGACTCTGCAAGAGTGCTAGATGACTTACTGGAGAATTGTATGTGTGTGGTGGTGTCAGGTGGGGTACAGGGTAGCATCTGTGCCCTCAATAAAACATGGCAACATGTCTTTGTAATATAACTAACTAATCTTTATCAAACATTTATCACATGTCCACGCACTGGGCTAAGTGTTATACTTTGGTAATTTAATCCTCATGACAACCTGTGTGGCCCCATTTTTCAGAGAAGGAAACTGAGGCTTAGAGAGTTTCAAGCCATAGACCAAGTTAGCACCCTTGGTTAGCATCAAGGCCAAGATTCATCCACAGGAGTCTGACTCCAGGCTTTGCTAGGCTATTTAACAAGAAGAAACTTCAAAATTCCCAGATGAAAGAACCCTTTTCAAGTGTGTCCCTCCTATTGATTATAATATAGAGTGCGTTTCACAAAATATATTCTGCGTAGTGTTAATTTAGTGGGATGAGAATAATGGGTTCCATGGGCAAAGAAGTTTGAGAAATGCTTTCAGAAGGGTATGTGTACAGGGCAATGAAACAGTAACTCCGAAAACCAAACAAGCCTCAGAAGGTGCCTCAGTGTTTCACAGTGAGTCCGGAGGTGATTTCAGAACATTCGGGATCAAACAGTGGGAAAAACTACAGCAGGAGCTGGTCTGCCAGGAAATGATTAAAAGCCAAGTAGTGCTGATTAGGCTACAGGAAAAGACTAATGAAGGGTTAGTGACCTTTCTTCTAATTTCATCATAACAATAAGTACAATTTATTATGTGCAGATTACTTAAGTATCTTTTGTAATTTTCACTATTACGATCTCCCTTTCACAGATAAAATACTGAGTCCTAGAGAAGCTGGTGACGTAGCTTCCCCTAAGGCCGCATAACTATTTAACGGCAATGCCGAATTTGAACCCAGTTCTACCATCATGTCTTGTGATTTGAAACACTATCCACAAAGCTTCCAGGACTTATGGTTTGCTCAGGGGCTCTGCGAGTGAGTGAATGTCCAAAGTGAAACCATCTCAAAGACTATCCCCGGGAAAGCCTTGAATTGGTGATTCATGTTACAACACCGCCTTCATTTCAGTGTATCTCTTCAGCCTAAATTAGTTATCTGGTCTGAGTACTAAACTGGAAGTTTCTTCCTGGCATGATTTACATTTCTTAATTGTACTATTATATTTTAAATTAACAGATCGCCACATTGTTGCATGATTCTTTTTTTTTTTTTTTTTGGATTTGTGTTGATGAAATGACATCCATCTGCCTAGAAGTGCACCCAGTCTGAGACCCTTTCTGGAGTCAGAGTGCGTCCTCGCTGAACTGCCTTAGCGGCCACTCCAAAACTAACAGTTGACCAGGGTTTAAATTGTTGGTGGTACCCACATCCAACCTCTCATTTTTCAATTTCCTCTTTCCTTTTCTTTTCAACAGATGTTGGTGCATTTTTTGAAGAAGGGATGTGGCTACGATATAACTTCCAGGCATCCGGGATCAGCGGCAAAGAATCGGGCAGCAGATCGGAGAGCTCACCGGATCCACAGGGCCCACTGCCAGACCTGGCCCACGAGGAGATTCGGTTCAGCTTCAGTACCTCCAAGGCGCCCTGCATTCTCCTCTACGTCAGTTCTCTCACCACCGACTTCTTGGCGGTCCTCATCAAACCCACCGGTAAGGACAAAGACAGCTAGCCGTTGACCTAAGTAGAGATGAGCTTTGAAGCAGTGAAATTAATTTTATATAAATCAATGAGTCATCCTGATTATGATAATGATCAATAGTTTCCTACAGAACATATAGATGTTCAGTAGAATAGAGAATCAGAGAAATTTGCATTCCTAACCAGTCTCCGGATTTCACATTCATAAAATATATCCCTGACATAAAGGTCGCTTAAAACAGGGGTATATTTACATTTATAATATTGGCACCATCTTGATCTCTAGATATGCACTGAGCCAAAGAGGGTCAGACAGGTGACTAAGACAGGCATCCTGGTGGCAATTTTGGGCATGGCCTTATGGCCTGACTTAGAAGTGTAAACCTTCCTAATGCATATAAACTTGAGATCTAAGACACCTACAGATTTAAGATCACTTTTTTTTCTAATGAATATATTTTAGGTGTATCAAGGAGCGAATCTCTCTAACTCATTTCCCAGAGAGCTTGTGTAGCTGGCACTGTGGAGGTCCCTCTCTCATCGTCTTGCTCTTCAGTGGTTAGGCTCTGCAGCCTTCTTTGATGGTGACTGCAGGTTGTAACATCTGAAAGATCAAGGTCTTTTTCCAAGGGAACCAAGAATTATTATTATTATTAACATAATTCAGCTCGAGTTTTGAAAAATAGCAAATTCTTCAACTTGTTCTTTGGACAATAAGTTTAAAAGATGGGTAAATAAATGCTAGGATTTTCCCTTTTAGAAATTATTCCTAAAGTTATTAGCCAAAAATTAGATAGAAATTTAGCATGAAGGTGTCCATCATGGTATTACCTCTAGGAATTCGAAAGGACTGAGAAGTTTAACTTGAGTAAAATTTTGGTTTGTGAAAGGGGGAATCACAATTTTATGCAATGTTATGTATCCATTAAGAATACTATTCATAAAGAGTAATTAATGGCATGGAGAAAAATATTTTAGCAGTATCATGTTAAACCAAAAAAAGGGGGGGCAAGATACAGTTTTGACTGTCCAATATCAGTCTAACTTTGTGAAAAATACTAGTATAGCCAGAAAAGCAACAACGTGAACCAGGTGTCCGTTTGGATGTTGGTGCTGCTCCTGAGTAATACTCTTCTACACGCGTCAGTGCCCACACTGAGCAAGGATCCCTGTTCTAAATAGCAAAAATAATACATGAGATCAGTGAGGAAGCAGAAGGAAAAGGGACATAGCCCCTGCTTTCCAAGAGTTCACGAGTTAAGTTTGCATCTCCTGGATCTGGCTAATAGATTTTTAATCCACTGATGTTGTCCACCTCAGTGGGCAGGGATGATGGTTCTCACATTTAGCTTGTCAAGAATTTAATGAACACAACCCAGTAGATGCTGTATTGTCTGCTTCTCAAGACATGGCCGTGCAAAAATGTGGTCCCCAACTGTATTTAGTAACTCAACAGCCAACACCCACCCTGAGAGCACACATGCTGGTGTTTGTGGGCATTCGTCACAGGCAAGGATTTTCATTTAATATCCATTGCAGGCAAGGGTTTTCATTTAATAGTAAATTGATTTAATATCAGTGGCTACCATGGAATGCTGCCCAAAGCATGCTAAGTGTTTCACATATATCCATTCCTTTAAACACACATCTTTGTGCCATAGACACTATTCTATCCCCTTTCTACAGGTGACCTGGGATACATAGGTTCAGTGCCTTGCACACCCAGTGGGTGATGGCAAACCCAGGTTTCTAGGCCCAGGTGCTGGTTCCAGGCCCAGAGCTCTGAGCTGCTCTCTCCACACTGCAGAGACCCCAGGACCCTCTCAGTGCATTTGCAAAACATAGCCAGCTGGCTTCTGTCAACTTATCACAAGGCCATCCTCAAACTGCTGATGAAAATGTGGCTTTTTACACTTTAAATACTGACTTTTTTATTAACTGAGATATAAAGCAAAAAATTTTAAGGAAGTCATTTAGGGGAAAAAATCAATAAGGACTATGCCAAAATAATTTTTTTTTAAACTAAAATGTCTTAAATTAATGTCTTGGCACCCCTCTAACTCGACATAGTCGAGCTGTGTTCTCTTCACTGTTCCCCAGAGGCAGCTCTTCCCCCAGTTCTGACAGTGCTCTGACTCAGACACCCAGACTCACAGCCTGGTATCATCCATGCACATTCCACCCTTCCCCATCTTGTGGGCCATCAGGCAAAACAGTCCTGTGGAGCTTGTGTTTGGGAGGCCACACCCAGCATCTTTAGCAGCACTCGCCTCCCATAGGGCTCCTGGGACCCCAATACCCCTTCATGGGACAGCAGGGCCCCTCCATGTGTCCACCAGGGTGCTCTGTCCCAATCCAGCTCTCTGCTTCCGGTCCCTTCCACCTTAACCTCCCACCACAGCCAGAGTGGGTCTTCCTTTATGCACAGTATCCCTATCATAGAAGGAGTAGTGCCTCCTTCTCCCCCCAAGACCACAGGAGAAATCCAAAATCCTGCAACCTTCCAACCAAGCCCTACCACCTGCCTCGTGGGGAAGAGCTCCGAGTGTGGAACCAGAATGCCAGGGTTTGAATTCAGAATCTGCCTTTGTGGGTTGTGAGATGTAAGTTTCCCATCTGTAAAATGCTGTCTGCCGCATAGGGTGTTGTGAAAATCAATGTGTAAAGCATTTATTGCATGTAAATGTTAGAGGTTATTATTATCCACATCCCCTGTCTTGTCACACATTCAGTGACAAAGGAATTTGTTCTACCCCAAGGGCTCTGTGGGCATCTGTGTTTCTGCCCATTACATTCCCTTTTTTGGAAAAGCCCCGTCTTCCTCTCTGGTCTAAGACCTGCCTTTCTTTTTTTTCTTTTTTTTCTCTCTTTTTTTCCCAATTACAGTTCACATTCAATATCAGTTTGTATCTGTTTCAGGTATACAGCTTGGTAGCTAGACAATCACATATTGTACGAAGTGTTCCTCCCGGTATTTCAATGTAGACCCAGGTCAAATCTCGTCTCCTTTCAGTGACGACTCCTTACTTTAAACTCCCGTTACTCTTATTTTCAATGTCATCTGCTTGGCACTTAGTGCCCTGTGTTGTTATCTGTCTTTGTTATAAGGACTCCCTGTCTTCCCAGCCCACAGTAGGTGCCAGTAGGTGAGTGTTTACGATGACAGTGGTGGCGACCAGGAGAGAGTAAATCTGGAAAGCACGTGAGTGGCGGCAGCCAGTGCAGGAGCAGTTCCTTAACGCTGCTGTCATGCCCTCAGGAGATGAACACTTACGAATATTTTATTTTAATGAACAAATATTAATATATCTCCCTATCATCATGTTGTACTTCTCTTGTGCTATTATTTGAAAGCAATCAATACAGCATTTGAACTTTATTATTCAAGAATATTGCTATTACGGTTTATAGATATTCATTATATATAATATAAAGATCCAACTCATCTTTTTTCTCAAAGCAAATAATTTCTGTTGCCATTGAGGAAAGCAGTTATAGACATCTTAAATCATATTTACAAAGTTCAATAAAGCAAGAAAAGAGAAAAATAATTTTAAAAAACCACAACTGAATACTGATTTGAATGAGCTGGGGAACTTAAAGGGACCAACAGCGGAGACAATAGAGAGGAGAATGTCCAGTTTTTTGCATAATTACTGGTCCCTCTGAGCTCTGGCCTTCAAAGGCAGAGCCGTCTTTTACTTCTCTCTGTCTTCCCAGACCCAGGCACAGCCTGGCACACACTGGGGAACTGGGACTGGTTGTATGAGAAGTGACTCGACACTTAGAGAAAAACAGCCCACTTTCAGACCCTGAAAAATTGGATTCAACAGTGCTTTGCATATCACTAAATAAATGTTTTCTGAAGAAATGAATAAATAAGTGATGAATGAATACAGCTACATGTTCAAGAAAGTTGGCTGAGATTATACAAGGTTAGAGCACCGGAAGCAAAGGGGAGTCAAGACAATCAACTTTCTGCATGTTGCTCAAATAACCACCTGCTCATCTCCTTCACTCTGAAATATAGATTATTTTTAATGCTGTTAGGATAAAGGAAAAATAGAGTAAAACACTGAAGAATGGGGAAGAGAAGCAGGAAAAGGAAGCAGCATATTCAAAGGTCCTGAGGTAGGAAGGAGAATTTAATTTCTAGGACATAAGAGAAGTTGAAGGTAACAAACGTTAAAAGTGAGAAGGTAAATGGTATGATTTGAAAATAAAGTAACAGGCAGAACTCAGATCAGACAGGGCATCATAAGGTACATTAAGAATGTATGTCTTGCCCTAACCAGTTTGGCTCAGGGATAGAGCGTCAGCCTACAGACTGAAGGGCCCCAGGTTCAATTCTGGTCAAGGGCATGTACCTTGGTTGCGGGCACATCCCCAGAAGGGGGTGTGCAGGAGGCAGCTGATCGATGTTTCTCTCTCATCAATGTTTCTAACTCTCTATCCCTCTCCCTTCCTCTCTGTAAAAAATCAATAAAATATATATTTTTTTAAAAATAATGTATGTCTTCATCTTATGAGCAACTGGAAGACTTAGAAGAATGTTAAGTAAGCCATTGAAAGAATCAATTATGCATTTTGAAAAGACCTCTCTGCAAAGAAAACGTGGGAAAGAAAAAAGCACAGAAGGAGGGAGATCATCATTCATTCATTCAATAAATATTTATTCCCCACACCTACCAAGTATCAGAAATTTACTCTACATTGGAATAATATCATAAATAATATATACAAAAGTCCTTGCTCTCATGAAACTTACATTTGAGCGGAAAAACACACAATAAATTAAGACAATATGTAGTACATTGTATTATAAGAACTATAATAGGAAAAAAAATAAGGCAGGAAAGGGAGGGCCTGGCCAACAGAAAGGAGTGGGTAAATTCTGCTTTTAATGAAAAAACCACAGAAATAATCACTAAGAAGATGATATTTGAGCAAAGACCTAAAGGGGGTGAGAAGTCAGCCAGACAGATAACTGTGGAGTGAGCATCCTAGATGAAAGAATCAGCAAGTGCAAAGGTCCTGAGGCAGGAACATGCTGGCTTCTGGAGAAACAGCAAGGAGGCTACAGTGAGCAAGGAGGGGAATAATAAGAGATTATGTCAGAAGTGATAGTGGAAGCTCATATAGGGCCTGGAGAGCCATTATGAAAACTTCCATTTTTATTACAGGTGAGATAAGAGGAAGGCATTGGAAGGTTCTGAGCAGGGGATCACTTGAAGTATCAGGTGGAGAGGAGACAGGTCTGTGAGGGGCAGAGACCAGGGTGGGGAAGGTGAGGGTAGGGCAGAAGCAAGAGGTTAGCGTGGAGGCTAGTACAGTAATTCAGGCCAAAGATGATGGTGGCTTGGTCTGGGGGTAGAAATGGTGATGATAAAAAGCAATAAGATTTGAGGTATATTTTGAAGAGCCAAGATTTGCTGACAGACCATATGAGTAATCTAGAAGGAAGAGGGGAGTTGGATCTTTTGGCAGGAGTAGCTGGAGGGATGAAGGAAAATGTGTGGAAAATTGCAGTGGAATATTTGGGGCGGGGGGTAAGATCAAGAGTCTGATTTTGAATCCATTGTGTTTGAGGTGTCAATAAGAGAATGGGAAGAGCAGAGAAACAGGGGACTCACCGAAGAGTGAGGTGAGGTCAAGTCAGTCACTGATATGGAGTGGCCAACACAAGGCACCAGGGGCGAGGGCCTCTGATGGAGCTGAGATAGCAGGGGAGTAGTTCTTATGTGTTTCACATGGGGCATTCTAAGCACCATGGAGCCCCTGTGGGTACAGAGATGAAGAAGAATGGGGCAATTTAGACACATTTCATAGATGAAAACCAACAATGTTTGATTGAAATGCTGTGAGCAAAGGGATCTAGAATAAATACTAAGGTAAATCTCAGAACCAGCGAAGGTTTATTGAATTCGCTTTGAAAGCAAAAATAGGAAATGCAATTCATTCTTGATCGTCCTAATGAACGTTTCTTTCAACTCTGGGAACTTGGCAGAATATTTTAAGTAGCACTTGTAATGCTGGAATGCCTAGATGAGGAAAGGCAGCATTTAGAAACTATTGCATTTATTTGTGTATATATAAGAGCATGAGAAATATCTGGAAGGTGATATGGCCAGAGAGTTAGAGTTGTTATCCTGGGATGGTGAGGTTTCCAATGACTTTATTTTTTTATTTCTGTGTACTAAATTTTAATTATTATGTTTTATTTCACAACTTAAAAATCAGAATATCAGTTTTGTTCCTGTAGAAGGTGCATGAAAGAGACCACAAGGAATCCATGAGGTGATTTGCAATTGGTCAGACTCCATTTTTTAACCTCAGAGATGTTAGCTATTAAAATGAAGATTCCAATTTGAGTGAAAAATGAAATAAAAATATTGGTCTTTAAAAATCATAAATAAGACATAAAAGTTATGTTTGCCATGCAGATTAATTAAAAACAGGATCTAGAATATTACATGAGTCTTCTTGAATATTGTTTGTCTTTATTGGGAAGAAAGAAGGAGGGAAAAAAGAATAATTCATCCAGTCAAAGTGAGCTTTCACAGAGGCGACCAGTACCCAGGGCCCGGGAAGCCCACCATTTCCTTTGTTTTGCATTTGGATTGAAGCAATCTCTAACCTCAAATAAAAGTAATTGCTTTGCTCCCTTAGTGTCAGCAAAGCCACCCCAAATCCCATATGTTTATCTTTTATAAGTTATGTTTGTTTTTAATACTGTATGCTCATGATTCTTTCATACGCCAAATGGCATGCTTTGCCGATGCTGTGAGACTGTCCCTGTACCCTGCATTTATTTTTTACTTCAGAGTATTTTGTGGGGCCTCCACATTCCTATATTGTATATATTTTCATTATTCCTTCCCAGGCACACTCCCATCTTGGATCATTTTATACATTTTGCTGCTTCAACTTTGAGATCATGGTCACTGATGGCTCACTGTTGGTAGATTGTAAACCCGAGGGTGCCAGGTGCTGTTAACCCTCATGTGCCTCGGAGCTAGTGACTCAGAATTCAGAATGGCAGATGTAATTGATGGACATCAAAGGAGGGAGCAGGGTTCAATGCAAACCTAAGTGTCAAGGATTGGGAGAAGTATTATTAAAATGAAACCTGGAAAAAAATTACTGAGTTTTTTTCCTATCCCTTATATAGGAAACTTACAGATTCGCTACAACCTGGGTGGCACCAGAGAGCCATATAATATCGATGTAGACCACAGGAACGTGGCCAATGGACAGCCCCACAGTGTTAACATCACCCGTCATGAGAAGACCATACTGCTCAAGGTATGCATATGTGTGCATATCAATTGTATATGATATAGTGTGATAACCTCTATAATACTTGGCCATTGGTTTTATTTGGTTTTGTTTTGGAGGTGGGGCAGATGGAAGAAATGCGTGCTCATACTTTCTCCTACAGATTCCTAATTAGTGAAGTAGAAAGATGCATAGTTCTTCTAGCAAAGACAACTGATGGTAATGAAATTTCATAGGGAGAAGCTAGAATAAATGTTGACTCTGTATATTCTCATAGCTTTCCTCCTGTGGTCCACACAGCCATCAGTCTACTGAAGCGGTTCTCAACCTGTGGGTCGAACGACCCTTTCACAGGGGTCGCTAAGACCATCGGAAAACACATATATAATTACATATTGTCTTTGTGATTCATCATAATTAATTAATTAATTATCTTCAATTTGTAATGATGAAAATAAACCCTGCATATCAGATATTTACATTACGATTCATAACAGTAGCAAAATTACAGTTATGAAGTAGCAACAAAAATAATTTTATGGTTGGGGGTCACCACAACATGAGGAACTGTATTAAAGGGTCGTGGCATTAGGAAGGTTGAGAACCACTGGCTACTGTTTTTATCCACGGCACCATCTTTTTCCTCCATGCGCTCAGATGTCTAAGGCTTAATGCATTTCCCAGCAAAGGCTACTGTGGTTTATCTGACCTATTTCCTTCACTCTTCCGACATGATATGCATAACTGTATTTTTTGTCTCTGTGGATGCTTTGTCTTAAAAATCTTCAGAACACAAACCTTCCACAGAATCTCAGACCCTACTTGTAGACTCTTAGCACACAAAGGGATGGTTTTATCATGACGCTTGAATTTTATGTCAGGTCCATTGTATTATCCCTACTCCTACCACCGATTTTTACAATAAAGAAACCAGCCTGGGAGGCACCATGAATAAAACATAGCATGAGGAGGTCTCCCTGGGAACCAAGCCAAAAGATCAAGGATGGGAACTGTCACTGCCTTCACTAGGAGTTCAGAATAGATACCTGTCGGCAGGAAGAACTGCGGGGATGCTGTTCTGTCAGTGGAGTGGAGTGTCATTTGGCAGGGGTTCAGCCGCCTCTCGGACCTCGTTCAGATTCGGCTACTTGCCGAGGGAAGTGCAGGTTGTAAGAAAAGGCACAGCCCTGTCTCTTTCTGAGCACAGGTGGATGTCAAATTCATAACTTGATATGGAGTTTATGCTTGGCCTATAGCCATCAATGCTAGAGGGTATTTTAAGGATAGGTCTTTCCTAGGAAAAATGACAACAGGAAGTTACAGCTTATTGTGCAGTCAAACGTAGTATAAATAAGGTGACTTCACAGTGACAGACAGAGTCTCTGTGCCTAGCTAAGTGCCTGGCACATAATAGGTCCTGCAAATTATTTACTAAGTAAACCAAGCCCATCTGTATCCATAACTCCTGATTCATAGCACTTTATCAACATTGTGTTTATTGGCTTTTCATTGGAGACATTCTCTTGTTTTAAACCATGCCATCTGTCATCTCTTTTGAAGTAAGTGATTTATCTTGCCATTTTACCATTGCAAAATAATATTAAAAGATAAAAAGAGCTCAGTAATTGGCTCTAAAGACAGTACAACAGAGGAGATCTGCCACAGCTGTAGACTCATGCAAGGCTAACCCTCACTCTCTCCAAGAAAACACCTGTTTATTAGGACTGAGCCCTATGGGTTGCAGAACCACAGGCAAAGATGAGGAGGGGGTGAGTGGGAGCAAAGGGTAGAGGGATAGGCTAAATAATTCCATTTCTGATATATTTCCCAAAATGAGAGTTTGGAGTTAGGGTAGATTAAGAAGGACTTCCTTCTGGTACATTTCATTAAATCCTGCATGCCCCACACTGGGGATTGAGCCCACAACCCAGGCATGTGCTCTGACCGGGAATCAAACTATGACCTCCTGGTTCATAGGTCAGTGTTCAATCACTAAGCCACACTGGCTGGGCTAACCAGCAACTCTTTAAGAACAAATATCAGCTTAATCAGCGGCAGTTTGCCACAGTGAATTAGAAAGGGACAGACTGTTTTCAGAACCTGGGGCTTTAGAGCCTGGAAAGCCAGGGAAATTCAGATAGTGGATAAGACAGACAGCCGAGAACCCAGGGAACTGAGGAGACTCTGGGAAGAGTCTATTCCCATTGCTCAGGGTTATTTGGTTGCCAGTAACCAAAGACCAATTCAAAATTCATTTGTAGGAAGAATTCCTGGAGTCAGTCCTGGAATTTAAGAAAGAGAAAACCAAAATTTTAGAAGAGATTCCAGGGGAGCGGAAGGAATAAAACAAAGACTAGAATGCCATTGAAGCCTCTCTCTCTCTCCACCCCTATTCCTCTCTCCCTTCCGCACTCCCACCCTCATCATCTCTGCTTGTCCATCCCTCTGTGAGGACTGCATGAATACCTCTCACTGCAGCCTCCATCCTTCACATATTCCCAGACACAGGCTCACATCTTCCTGGTTTTGCTAACAGAGAAAGGCTCTAGTTTCTTGGTTCTCTTTTTTAAATCCCAGGGACAGTCCTGGCTTGGGTCACATGCTGACCCTTTTGCAGGGACAATGACTGATAGCTCCTAATCAAATCTCATGAATAGAGTAGGGAGTTGGGGAGAACCCTCCAAGAGAACAGAACCACAGCCCCAGAGAAAGGAAACAAGATTGCTATGGAAAGCATGGGCTGTTCAGTGCTCTGAGGTCAGGGAAGAGAGTGTAGAACAAAGTCTCCCATAGGAATCACACCCAGAGTATTGGAAAGCCCTGCTCTCTATCCTTCTGTAAACAATGCCGTGCAATTGCACTGAGATTTCCGAATGTGTTTAGAAAGCCAGACGTCTCAACATGCTTGAATTCATCTGGGAAAGATTTTGTGGTCAGGGTGCTTTGTTGTTCTCAGCCCAGCCTCTCAGTGCCAGCCGAGATCGCACATGGAGGCGCTGTGGGTGGTGAAAACAGCACCAGGTGTTAGACTGGTTGGGTCAGACCAGACCTGGGTTCAGCAACCTCAGTACTTGAGATGTGGCTAGGAAAGAATACAGAGCGAAGACTCAAACTATAAGAGAACATTTATTTATAAAATCACAGAGGTGGAAGAGTAATTCATAGAAGAATGGACTTAGGAAACAAGTTATAGAGGTAAAGGAAGGCCCTTGTAACTTGGACCTGAGGAAAGTAATGGCAGTGTGCCTGGGTGGAGGGAGAAGGGAAGGGCACGGGCCTGCTCCCAGGAGGGAGGATGAGCTGGGTCCTCATCCTAAGGGTTTTAAGAGTGGAAATTTTAGGGGAGGTTCCAGGGGGAGATCTCAATAGAATATTCAGGAGTTTTCCAGGTGTGTCTTTTCAGAGTCTAGATCTCCACTGATTGATTGGGCAGTGCCAGGGCATGGGGTCATTATCCTATGCGGCTGATCCTGAGGTCACCTGTGGGGTTACTTGTCTGGTTTTGTTGCTTTTCTGGGCCTGGAGCTGAAATACAACTGAGGCCTAGATGTTATCTCTAGGGAGGAAATGTCAGGGGGTCGAAACCGAATGACCAGCGATATGCTAGGGGAGGAAAGGTCACCCTGGGGGTGAGGTCCCACCCTACAGTTATCCTTTGTTAGGCACCTGGGGCTTTCCATCCTGGTTACCTTCTGCACCTAGCCCGTCACCCTTGCTCTGCTCATGTCTGTCAACTGCCTACCACAAAGGTAGAGATGGTGGAAGAAGAAAAGATATGGCTCCTCTGTGGAAAAATAGGTCAGGCCAGCTCCTGCCCTCCCTTATTTCAGGCAGGGAGGCCTTGCAGAGCATGGGAGTCATCCTAAAAGGACCTTTAGAACTCTAAAAACTTTGATTTATTTTTCCTGAAACATCTTGAGAACTTCTACAACCTCAAGGATGTATGGAGAGAGATACAATAAAATGTTAATTACAACTACTTCTGTATAAAGGGGTTGCAAATAGTTTAATTTCCTCTAGAGCATTGGTTCTCAACCTGTGAGTTGCGACCCCTTTGGAGGTCGAATGACCCTTTCACAGGGGTCGCCTAAGACCATCAGAAAACACATATATAATTACATATTGTTTTTGTGATTAATCACTATGCTTTAATTATGTTCAATTTGTAACAATGAAATTGGGGGTCACCACAACATGAGGAACTGTATTAAAGGGTCGCGGCATTAGGAAGGTTGAGAACCACTGCTCTAGAGTTTTCTATATTCCCTCATTGTCTACTAGAAGCATATGTTGCATTTTTATAATCAAACAAAAATATGAAACATCCATATATCCTCAACCTATTCCCCAGTTACAATAAAATAAAATGATACAGATATTTAAATAATGTCAAAGTAACGTGTACGTTTAATCAAAGAACAAAAGGCTAATTCAAAGATGAGTTTTAAGTACTATAGAATAATGTCTTTGGAATTGAGGTGACATTTTATACATTTATATATACTCAGATATCCTATAATTTAGATACTGTTTATCTGTGTTTATGATGTTTTTAAAAGCAGATCTACTTCCCTAGCAGGGTTTGACCAAAGCTAACATTAAGCTAATTTGCATTCCCTGAGCACACACCCTGGTGCTGAGCACTTGAGGGAAATTGACCTTGGGTAAAACATTTGCTTTCAAAAAACAACGTGCCTCGTCTCCACATAGATAATGAAGAACTGATTCCAGGAGTTGTCAGACACCAGCATGAACCAGAACCCGTGACAACCCTCAAGTGGCATCATTTGTGAAAACTCACAGTTGCACCAGGGATAATAGCTAAAGGCTTAATGTCAGTCAAAATGTAAAACAAACCCCGGGAGGCAGAGAGCACCTGAAAAAGAACTGTACATGATGAAAAATCATGCTGATTAGCATGCATCCAAGAGCTGAACATCACAATGACTAATTTCAACATCTTGTATCACAAATCCTTTCTTTCTACTCTCCTTTCTTCCTGCTATCCATGGCGTTTTTCTTCTTTGTTCCCTTTTATCCCAGCCACATTGCGCAAAGGATCTAAGGTTTATAGGGGAACATAAAATGAAATTGAAAATTAAAGTAAGTCACAAAAAGTAGGGCTCCAAGACAAGGGGAAAATAGATCGTAATTACCCAGGTCATAGTTCTCACCCATGTGGGTAAATTTGGCCCTGAACTTCTTCGTGGCCAGAAGTACACAACCCATGAGGATAAAACATACCAGTGCCTCCAGGAACTGAAACTTTTCTCACTTTATCCTTATTTTATTTTTTAACACCATGGATAATATTCACTGGCATAGAAAGCTGCCCATAGCATGGTCCACTTAGGCAATCTCACACTGTGATAAGAGCTCACTCACATTGATGCTTACCATGTCCCAGGCACTCCACTAAGCACATTATACACATTCTTCCATTTAGCCCTCACAAAGCATGATGTGAAACTCGCCAATTGAAAGCAGTAAGTAGCAAAAGCATGGTTGAACCTAGGTGTATTGCACTTAGAAGTTTACCCAGGCCCTCATCACTACCTAATAGATATCTGGAAGGAAGGTCATAAAACTTTCAAAGTGGATACCACTGGCCAGTAAAAATTGAGTGATGCTGGTAGTGGTAGTGGTGGAAATGTTACTATTACTATAAAAATAGTTCAAAAATTTGTAAAAGCATAGAGAAAAATAAATGCACACCTATGTAGCCACCCCCAAAACATTACAAATCTTGGCATTTTGCTCTATTTCTTCAGATTTTTTTAGAATGCAGTGATAGTTGAGACCCTTCATCCTCCTTGTCACATAGTGAGCCCAAGTAAGAAAGCAGACAATGTCTTCAACAACATTTCTGCAACAACATTTTTCACAAGAATCATTAGGAAAGTCAAGCGTAACTTAAAAATGGATTTCATCCCAAACAATTTCACAGGCAGTGGATGGGGGGAAGGGGCTGAAATGGTACAGCTTTCTGATATTCTGGCTTGCTCTAAGGATAAAACTAACTAAAAAAAAATTGAATAAGTTGTATGTTATTTGAATGACTATAACATATCTTTTGGGGTTTTGATGGAAGTTAGAAAACAGAGAGTTCAGGGATATGTTCTCTGGCACAAATACTTAGAATCTACATTTTCTTAAAAATCAAATGTGCATATGGTAAGGATATATTATTTTGGCTTTCGTTAAACTGGAGGGCCATTCCATTTTTACCAAGAAGATGGTCACAGATTTCCTGCAAGCAAAAGAAGGACTTTCTTTTGAAATTCTTTCAAGTCCCCAGGAACAAACAATGACTAGGTTCCCAAATTCTTCTACCACCTAGACTATGACCAGTTATTTTCACCAGGAATTTTCAAAACAAACTAGAGGCCCGGTGCACGAAATTCATGCACGGGTACAGTCCCTAGGCCTGGCCTGTGATCAGGGCCATCTTCCCCAGCTGCCTGCCCCCACTGCCACCCACCCTCAGTACCCCTTTTGCCATCAGATGATCAGTGCCTGATGGCCATTGGAAGGGACCAAGAGGTGGTCAGTGTGCCTCAAAGTAACTGGTCCAGTGGTCATTCTGCTGTTATTGTCAATTTGCATATTACCCTTTTATTATATAGGATATTCAAAAAAATTCACTGACTTCTCTTAAAATAAAGATAATTATTTATTACCTGCTATTAATCAGAATTTCAACCAGATTGTGTAAAAATAGTTGCATCAATGGCTAATCAAGCTATGTATTGAGTATGAATCCTAAAAATGTTCAGAGAATTATTACCCACAGCAACAACAGTGTGTGCTAAATGTTAGGGATAGAGGAAATATATAAGAATTATGGTAAAAACAGTTGCTATTACAAGTTAACCCTGAAATCTCAATGACTCATCCCAATAAAAGTCTTATATCAGATATCATTTTAGAAAAGAAAAGTCTTGCAGTCTCTAGCAGGGAGGAAATCATGCTGGGTAGGCATTCTGAGGACCTAGCATGGCCACCAATCCTCTCATATCCCTTGGCAGTGGTCTGTTTCCTTGATTCAGTCAAATTCTTGTCCATTACTTGCCTGGCTCTCCATGGAGCCATACTCTGGGAGGCTCTTCCTCTTCCAAGATCTGCCATGGCCACCGCTGAATGGAGTGTTCAGATGATGTCTTCCTTGAAGCTGTGTAGCCCTGCGGGTCTGTTTCCTGCAGTCTTCAATTATACTAAGGGTTGTTTTATACTCTCAAGCCCTTTATAGGTTAGACCTCTTTCTAGTCTCTTTTCCAGAATAATACCTTCAAAACCTGAGTTGGTTTCTGATCTACTTGTTGAAGTCAATTTTGTGTAGATACACCCTACATTTCTTCCTAGATGTAAATCTTCGACCCACATAATCATTTGCTTCCAAGTGCCCATGCCTCTCTTTCAAGGTCATGGCAGCTAGCTTGAGGCCATCTGAAACAAAAGGCTTGGGTGAAAAGGAAAGACTCTTAATTTTAACTTCACCCATGGGGCTGAGTCAGTTTGCTGAGCTAAGAAATCTTAACATGGCTTTGTTAGTCAAAAATGTTGGCAGTTTTATTTCTTACTCTCTGGTGAAGGCTCAAAAATTTTGGTCTTTTCTCTAGACCCTTTCACCAATATTTGGAAACTGGCCAGTTCTTTTTTTAACTCATTTCTCTCTTGACATAAGCATCCAAAAGAAGCTAACACCCTTGAGCATTCCTGCTGTTTTGAAGCTATAGGTCACAGGCACTTAGTCTGTCTTCCAGGTTATGTGAGATGATAGTTTTACAAAATATTGCATGCCGTCATCATAAGTTGATAAAGAGTTGCTTGTACTAATGTTAGAAGATGATAGATGATAGAGTAACAGATATAGTAGCTCATTGCTATAACTATAAGGTCTCGAAGAAAGGGTAGGACACTGACAAATGGGGGTAAGGGAGTCACACATACTCCATCCCTCTCCCCGCTGTGATGGAGAGCAGGGAGGAACAGGGAGTGTGCGTGCTCCAAAGGAGAACACAGTGCTAAACAAAGATGCAGGAGTATGAGTACTTTGTAGATGTATCCTCTTTTTATCCCATAAGTTGAAAAGACCACCACTGTAAAAGGCTCAGTGTCAAGTATTACCTGGAGAAATACTAACTCTGAAATAGGTAACATCAGATGGTTCGTAGTCCTGTATGGATACTGAATGCTATAAAACCAATAGTTTAGGGCACATACAGAGTTTTGTCACAAATTGTTAGAGGGACAAACCCCACATACATGATTAATCTATGACAGTCAGACTAATAGTCAGAAGCAGAGAATGGAATTCTGGTTGCCAGGGAAATGTGGCATATTAGTCAAGGGGTACAAAATTTTGGTTGTACAAGATGAATAAGTCCTAGAGATCTGTACAGCACAGTACCTATGGTTAACAATACTGTATTGTGTACTCAAACATTTTTGAAGAGAGTAGATCTTAAGTATTCTTATCCAGTAATAATAATACTAATAAAGAAAAGGGCAGGAGGAAACTTGTGGGGGGAATGGATATGTTCATAGCATAGATTGTGATGATGGTTTCAGGGGTGTATACTTATCTCCAAACTCACCAAGTCATATGCCTTGATTATGTACTGCTTTTTTTGTAGATCAAAAATAAGTAAATAATATAGCTAGCAACAACAATGAAAAATTGTCAGAGGAATTGTATTAGCAGTAAAATGAAATTTTATATTTCATTGAATTAGCAATAATTCAATTTTGGACTTCGAGGGAAGCAGTGTATGTTAATGACATGAAACATTGATGGGCAGAGACCACCAACACCACTTTTTGTGTGTGGAAAACTGGTCAGTTGGAAGGCATTTCAGGTAACCTCCTCTATCCAAGAGAGACTCTCTGCACGGGAAGGGATTTAATGATCATGTTGTGTAGGTCTCAGAACACTTTCATAAGATCCTTAATTGATATGCTCAACCTTATGAGTTGGGAAAAGCTAATGCTATTAGGCCCATGAAGGAGCTGGGAAAACAGAGATTAAGGGGATTTAGGTGACTAAGAAGGTCCCAGTGCCCACAAGAGACAGGCGCCTTCTCCACTGGCCAGTCATCGCTTATGCCGTTGACTCTTTGTCACCTTTGCAAGCAGTCAAGGGATCAAGGCTCAGCCTGGCTAGTTTGCTTTATAGACTTTCGAAAATGTTTAAGAAGTTTAAATAAAACTAAGTTTTTGGGGGCGTTCGTGTTTTGCTTGGAGTCGATTAGGGTAGCAGTGGGAGACAGTGAGTAGCATGCTTGTCTGATAACTGTTTAGACCTATGTTGTGTTTAGAGACAAGAAGGTGGAGAGAGCAGCCTGGAAGGTGATAAGACAACCTTCTCCATGGCTCAGAAAATGCCATCTGAAGCTGGGAGGTGACACAGGCAGGATAAAAGCCTCGTTAGGAAAAGAGGTTAATAGAACAGCTTTTTAAAAATTGTTAGATCTGCTAATAAAGATTGTGTAATTTTTTCCTCAGGAGTATTTATAAAGATGCCAGTAATTCCATCTCATCCCAATAAGAGAAAACCCTATTAGAGTAATAATAATAATACTAATAGCAGTAGTAGTAGTAGTAGTAGTAGTAATAGTAATAGCAGTAGTAATAGCAGCAGTAGTAGTAGCAGTAGTAGTGGTAGTAGTAGCAGTAGTAGTAGTAGCAGTAATAGTAGTAAGGGTAACCAATGTTTCTTGATTGTTCTATGAACCAGTCCCTTTTCTTAGTGCTTCAAAGGCTGTACTTCATGTAACTCACATGCCTATGAGATAGGTACCATTATTCCCATTTTACAGATGATGAAACAGAGACACAGAGAGGTCAGCAGGGAGTAGAGCTGAGGCACAAATCCAGATCTGCCTGATCCACAAGCCCAGACTCTAAACACTGGTCTTCAATTGGACATGGATTAGTTAGGCTGTTCAGATGCAATAGAGGATACTGCAGATTCAAATTAGAGGACCCTTCCTCAAATAGGCCAGCACATCTGCCTAATTAGGAAACCAAATTAGAAAACTTGACTTGGCATGATTTCTGCTGTGGGGAAGAAGAAATTTTCCTCTACCTTCCAGGTTCTGCCAGCTGGTCTAATCATTAAACCTACATGAGAAAGATTAACAAAAGAAAATAACCAAATTTAATTACATACATATGGGAACTCTACATACATGAGAGAATCAGAAATCCCTGTCTATGAGAGGTTCAGAGACAGAAAGTTAAAATGAGGTATAAATGCCATTGTGAGCTAAGGAATAAGGTTAGGTGCCTAAGGCTTCGGATGGGAGGAGGGTTGTTCTTAGATCGATAAGAAGAGCAGATGTTCAGTAATTAGATATATGCCCTGACATACAGATAGGTTAAAAAAAGGGGGTTATCTGTGGTAATAACTCTTATGATGGACAAGGCCCCCAATTTAGATTCTTCTAGATAGTTAGGGGAGGGAGTTTCTCCTTAGCCTGCAAGTCTCCATTGCCTTCAGCTCAAAATAATCCATATGGCAAAGTGCCATATCTTGGGGAGCCCTCTTCTAAATCCCTTCACTGCAGTGTATTGATAGATAACAAATAAAAGGTATATCAGTTTTATAAAACTAACTAGAGGTCTGGTGCACAAAAATTTGTGCACTCGGGGGGAGGGGGTCCCTCAGCCCGGCCTGTGCCCTCTCGCAGTCTGGGACCCCTCGGGGGTGACCACTTGCTGACTTAGGCCTGCTCCCCGGGGGATTGGGCCTAAGATGGCAATCAGACATTCCTCTGGCAGCCCGGCAGCCCTCGGGGGATGTCCATTTGCCAGCGGGGAGCAGACCTAACCTGCAATCAGACATCCTTAGCGCTGCTGAGGAGGCAGGAGAGGCTCCCACCACCACCGCTGTACTGGCAGCCATCAGCCTGGCTTGTGACTGAGCAGAGCTCCCCGCTGTGAGAGCGCAGTGACCACCAGAGGGCAGCTCCTGCATTGAGCGTCTGCCCCCTGGTGGTCAGTGTGTGTCATAGTGACCAGTCATTCCCAGTTGTTCTGCTGTTAGGGTCAGTTTGCATATTACCCTTTTATTATATAGGATAGAGGCCTGGTGCATGGGTGGGGGCCGGCTGGTTTGCCCTGAAGGGTGTCCCAGATCAGGGTGGGGGTCTTGCTTGGGTGCCTGGCCAGCCTGGATGACGGGCTGATTGCTGTTTGCAGCTGGTCACACCCCCTTCAGGGTGGGGTCCCCACTGGGGTGCCTGGCCAGCCTGGATGAGGGGCTGATGGCTGTTTTCAGGCTGGCCACACCCACTTCAGAGTGGGGGTCCCCACTGGGGTGCCTGGCCAGTCTGGGTGAGGGGCTGAGGGCCGTTTTAAGGCTGGCGGACGACTGAAGCTCCCAGCCTCTTTTTTTTTTCTTTTTTTTTTTTATTCTGTGATTTATTTACCTTCTATAGCTTTCACTGGAGCTGAGAGACGGCTCCAGCTCTGAGGCCCCGGCTGGCTGAAAGCAGGTATCTGGGGTTTGTTTAGCTTCTATAATTGCAACATTGTTGCTTCCGGAGCTCAGAGCTGGGCCGCGGCAGGCGGGGGAACCTTGGCTTCTTCCATCACTAGAGCAAGCAAGCCTCCTGCTCGCTTCAGCTGTGTGGCTACCGGCCGCCATCTTGGTTGGCAGTTAATTTGCATATCCTGCTGATTAGCCAATGGGAAGTGTAGCGGAGGTATGGTCAATTACCATGTTTGTCTATTATTAGATAGGATATGATGAGACCTTTAAAATAAAACATGAATAGTGTTTGTGCTAAATAAGATATATAACCTACTGCAATTCGTGAAAAATTATATTCACTTTTGAAATTCCAAATTAGGTGATAGTCTCCTTAGGAAAAAAAATAACAATGTAAGGAGGTGGAAACACATTTCTTTAAAAGGAATGACTGAATGGCATTTGCTGGGTGTCATAAAATTATAACTTTATAAGTAAAAAGAACTAAGAAGTCCAACTTTAAGGCCAGTGTTTTTTTTGCCACACAAAGAAAGTCCACATCATATCTTTAAGTAAACATGAACAGCACCTCCTGTTCTTTCCATTTTAGCATCCTTCCTTCTCTGCTAACATGGAGCCTGGACTGAAGTTAGACACCGAAACTCAGATGAATTATTCAAAAACGTGTGCCTTTATTACCTTTCGACTTTCTGCCAATAAAGAACAATAAAGAAAAAGTATATAGCTGTAAACACTCCTGAAAATTTTAATATCAGAGGTTGTTCAAGCCTTTATTAAAGAAAATAGCACTGTTTGGAAGTATTAAATCTTTTTAGGGATGTCAGAACAAATAAAGAAAATTGACCTAGCTAGCCTAAGGCCATTCTCTGGAAATTACATTTACTGTAACTTCTTGCCTGTGGCTAATTTAGTGTTTATCTACTCTGGATGATGAACTCACAGCCTTGGTGTGCACTACAAGCGTGCTTGACAGGAGGGAGGTGAATTCAGGAATAATGATGAGCCCTTTCAAGTCTCCACTTCTCCCTTCCCAGAAACACTCTGAGCCACTTAGTCTCTCTTGGGATTCTGAGTAAGTAATTACTACCTCCCCTTCCACTTTGATGGAAGACTGACTCAATACATTTAATTCTGTGGAGGGCATAGGTCAGTATGTTATTAGCTTCTTATATCATTACAAGGGTTTAATTCCATAGAAGATATCTGGGAAGAGACGACAGAAGGATATAAAATTGGAAACTTCCCCATCAATTTGGTCTCTGTACGAGCCAGAGTTTGTTCTCTTTTCAGTATTTTCATGTATCCAGAAAAGCCTATTCACAATTGAGATACACCCCAAAAACCTCATGACCTCATTAGCTTTTTGTAATTTGGTTTTAGGTTGGGCTATAGGTCCTTGGCTCTTGGAAGGGTATTATAGCAAGTTTGCCTTGTTTAATTCTGAACAGAGAGTAGAACTATATGGTGAAGTCTCTCCAAAAAAGAAACTGGATACACAGCTATTAGTTCCCAGGATACCTCCCCCTGCCAGTGCTTTCAAAGCAACCTACAGCTATAAACTGAGGCCAGCTCTTCACTTAGAGGTCTGGGCACCCTGTATGTAAAGAAACAAATTCTGGGTGTGCAGAGGAGATGTGGTAAAGGTTCCACTGGAGAAGGCAAAACGTTCTCAAGATGATTTTGGACTGTTCCATCAACAATGCACTTTTCTTACATTGAAAACCATATGAGGATCGCTAAGAATTTAACTCAATGACATCTCATTACCATAATCCCTTACCCATGACTTACCACCCAGCCCACCACATGTTGGAAAAATTCCAAGCAGCAACCATTCCTTAAGCCTAGCCTGGAGGAAGTTAGGTGGTCATCAGCACCATTCCATTGGACTGCTTTCTGATAGGAAATGACACTGAGATAAACAACCTCATTCAAAATAAATTCGACGAGAATCAATAGGTTCTGGCTACCTAGTGAAAGAAATTCAGGTAGACAACGATGGGTTGGTGGGGCAGGAGGGATGAACAAAGTGTGTCTTTTACCCTTAAGGAGTTTATATTCTGGTAGGAGAGAAAAGATGTGTACACTCTCCAAATACATTTCTCCAGATAGTAGAAACCTGTTCCGCCTCATCTTCCTCTAGAAGAGTTGTATCAAGTTGGTCTCCCTATCAACATGTAAATAATAGAAAGGGGGTATAACAGAAGGAATTATTAGCAGTTTGGGCTGGTAATCGAACCATAGCTCATAAAGAGAGATTTCCTTTGAGGGTAGTATGAGTCTAAGCAGAGACCCCCATGGAATTGGATGGCTACATTCATAGGTTGTCACTAAATCATAAATAAAATGGAGTCCTTACTGGCAGGCTCTTCTACTTCGTAGCTCTGTGTTTTCTGGTTAGTTACCAAACTCTCTGTTTCCTTATTTGTGAACTAGGAATAAGGCTGCCTGTTTTAATGGAGTTTGTGAGCGTTAAGTGTAAATACATAGGAAAACATCTAGCATAGTTCATCTGCCAATAAATGCTACTTCCCTTTCCTCCTTCCCAATTCCCTTCTCTTTCTTAAAAGGAGAGAGAGAGAGAGAGAGAGAGAGAGAGAGAGAGAGAGAGAAATCATCAACCAAGTCATTATTGACATGGCCTTCAGATCCATTGATTTGCAGGTCAACCCATAGAGCAAGTCCTTGGCACCTAGTATGCTCCTTGGCACCTAGTAGGCAGGCAATATGGCTGTTGCCTCCATGAGCCACAGTCCAGCAGAAGTGACCATCAACCACACAGACATGAACCAAGGCCCAACTGAAGTGTGAACTTGTGCTGAGGAAACAAGAAAGAGGCAAAATTAATCATGGGGGGGGGGAGGGACGGCGTGGAGGGAGGACACTATTAGAGGAGACTTTACAAAGGCAGCTGAGCTGATCCTTAAAGCTTTTCCATGGGGTGGGAGGACCACCTTCTCTTACTTACCTTTTGCTGTAGGGATTCAAAGTTTGCTCTTCTGCAATTCATAAAAATTATACAGAGGAAGCTAAGAAAAATAGTTCAATCAACCCATCCTGCTCATCTGGACTAGGAAAAGACACATAATGAATATGTCAACACTTCCAAGTTTTTCATCTCTTTTCTAACGCAGTTTCATCTGCAGATGAATTATGCAGGGCTGGACAGGACCTCCATCCTCCACAGCAGAAAAAATGTGTTTACTCCACTGTACGTTTCTTACAGCTCAGTGGGAAAGCAGCCACAATGCAATTTCTGATCCAGCTCAGGGTTGCAGTGTCACTTCCCTCTTTCCTTCTCTAGAACACAGCCAAAGCTTATAAACCCAGCGTCGCAGAGTCCATTTTTTTTCTCCCAAGCACATTAAACACATAAATCATCTCTAAGAAAGAAGATAAGATTCCTAGATTTCTATTTTGTCTGGCATGAAAACCAGAGTTCAGTCTGAGAGGCATTCTATTGTTATATCCATCTGCAGAGCACTGAAATCACTCTCAGAGCTTGTAATTCTCAAAGTTATTTCTTAGTGCAATAGGCAGAGAGGGTTGTTTCCCATGCACAGGTAACTGAAAGCAAGCTCCGGTCTCACATAAATTTAATCTTCACCGTGCAAAAATAAGTGAATCTCAACATGAGGTCCAGGATTCTGAAGGGTTGCCTACTGCCCTGTACTCAAGAGAGGGAAGTGTCAGCCTTGGGACTGACTGAGGGTTTTGATGGACCAGGTAGCCTGGAGCGGGTCCTGAGCTAGTGTTAAGATGCCCTCTAGTGGTCATTAGTCATAACTATTGTTGTGATGGCGATGGCACTTGGCATTGCTTATATACTAGTAAATGGAAGCCTGCTGTTGTGTTCAAAGGATACAACCTGGAAGTTTTGCTTAGCCTTGCACATCTCACAGCTCTGACCCTGAGCATGGCAATAGAGAGAGCCTCAGAAGGGTTTGCTGAGTGACTGAGTAAATGAATGAATGGAGTTGCTAAGTCATGGATTCTGAGCACACACCATGTACCTGATGCTTGTTAGAGTGCTCGGATCCTTTCCATTTTCTAAGGTATGTTTGATTCGCAGTCCTCCCTCCATCATCACTTATTGAACGAAAAGAATTAACCCTACTCTCACATGTTTGAGATGAGGAAATACTGTTATTGTCATTAGCTAGTTATTGGTGGGAAAGGAAGCAAAGGGGAAGAAATTGTTGAGCATATTATACTCAGCTGGGAAGCAGAGGCCTATTTGCTACAGCTTCACACTCCCCCAGGAAACCACCAGTCCATTCCCAGAAGATCACTGGGGGTAGGGATAGAACAAAAGGAAAGGTAAACACAGCACAATAAAGGCAAAATATCTCAGGGGGAGGTGCTGAGCCATAGAGGCCTGTCAGTCTAACCTGGGGGCGGGGTTGGGGGGAGATCCTTGGCTAGGCAGCGGACCCCAATGCAAGCCCTGGAAATCTTGGGAAATTAATTGGTTAAAACCCTAGGAGAACAAAGCAGATGCTCTTGCTCTCTCTCTCTCTCTCTCTCTCAATCTCTCTCTCTCTCTCTCTCTCTCTCTCTCTCTCTCTCTCTCTCTCTCGCTGCACTCTATCGTCTAACAGGCTTTCAGGCTGAGAATCATCTCAGTTTATTTTGTTATAACTCTCTCTCTTACACACACACACACACACACACACACACACACACACAAGGCTGAGTCACAAGAAAAAGAGTGAATGCTCTTCTCTCTCTCACATCATTTCTCCAAGTCTTTTCTATTTCCCATTCCCCACCTCTACTAAATCCCCCCCCCCACCTTCTACTTCTTGGAACAGGCTCCAAACATGGCTTTAACAAACTTGAGTGTTTTCAGGGAGCTGAGTTGTCCTGCTTTCTATACATTAGCAGAGCTTGTTGTCAAGCTGAGCTTCAGGCCCATGATATGTTCCCACATTCTGAAGTCGCTCTGTATATACCAGTTTTCTGGATGCACGTTTCCACTCTTCCACCTGGAACAGGATTTGAAGGATGTGGTTTTCAGTCCTCTTATAATGCCAGTGTTTACACTCCCTCCTGAATATTGTTATTGCTGCCAAAACCTCCTGGCAAAGTAATATTGATAGAGCGTCTGCACTAAAACGAATGTGTTTGCTGAGGTGTTTTTTTTTTTAATAACAAGGACTTTAACTATATTACAGTTAAAATCAATAGAAATATAACCTTTTCAGCCACATAAAATGAGTTCATTTTTATTATTAGTCTTTTCCTGTCATTACAGTGTCATGATTGCAAAAGGAACCAGGTCAACTTAGCTTTATTAAAAGACCATTAAAGAAACAAATTCAAACTCATTTAAATACTGAAGCCAGTGCATTAAAAAGATCAATAAAGTAAAAGCACCTGGGATTGCTTTATTTAAACACCTCTCATATGAGTCTCCATTCCACAGTCACGATTTTAGCTAATCTATATCCTAGAACAGCCAATAAAGGAAAAACTGCTGTTTCATTAAATAGGCTTAGAACCATAAAGCCCTTAACTTTAGTCTGATTAGACATACAGCATTTACATTTTCTCTCAGTGTTTTAAATAGCATCTGGCAAAGAACCATTGATCAATGAATACTATTTACTTAAAAACCACTAGCTCCCAGGGTCAGGAGAATGACAATGATAGAAAAATGAAAAATAAGAAACAGGATTAGACTCTAGTGACAGGGAGTCCTAGAATTGCAGGAAGTCAGGAAATTTTATTTCTAATGACACTTAGCAGGGTACTTTGCACATAATATTGTATAACACAAATGTGTATTAAACTGAATATTTATTGCTGTCTCCAAGCATGGGCTTGGATTAGGCACAATCTTCTTGGTGCCTCAGTCTCCCCATACCTGATTATAATAATATCCTTTCTACCTCCTTCCCTAGATATGAGAACAAAGATGATTGTCACAAACCTCTTCAAGTTTTTCCTTATAAACTATAATGTAAATTACAAACTTTAGTGGTAGCATTTGCTTAGAATAATTTCAGAATCAGAATGGCCCATATGGGCCATTAATTCCAACCCCTGACATAACTTAGAATTGCCACCAGCCCCTGACTGACATCCCCAGGTATAGAACACATGCTATTCTTCTTTTCAAAATGCCATTTAATGTGCTTTTCTAATTCAGAAAAGAACACAAAGGAAAATTAAGTTTGCTTGAGAGTCCCATTTAAAGCCAGTTTCTCCATTTTTCCTCTCAACCTGTCTTGCCTACTCAAGGACATGACAGTTCTCTGTCTTCCCTCTCTTCTGGCTCATTCCCAACAGCAAACAAACCCGTGATTGTTTCTCCCACTTAAAATAAAATTTCCTCCTGGCCCCACTTTCCCCATTTCTTCATTTTTATACAAACACAGGTTAGTTTGACCTGTTCCATACCTTTGTATAAATCATAGAGTATATGCAATATTTTATGTCTGGCTCCTTCCACTCTGCATGGTAGTTCTGAGATTCATTCTCGTTGTTGTGTATGTTGTAGTTGTATTTTAATCTCTGCATAATATTGCATTTAAGAATATACTTCCATTGGTTTATTCTTTCACGTTTTAATGGGCATAGGGATCATTCCCAGTTTGGGGATATTGTGAACACAGCTGTTATGAACATTTGCATGCTTATGTAGATTGTGGACATGCTTTTTTCTTTTTTCTTGAATAAATATCTGGGAATGAGATTGATGGGTTGCATGGTACGTCTATGTTTAACTTCATAAGAAATTGTTTTCTATTTTATGTTCCCTTCAGCAGAGCTCTGTATACTCACAAGAATTTGATATTGTCAGTCTTTTTCATTATATCCGCTCAAGTGGGCACAGAGTGGTGTCTAATCTTGGTTTAGTTTTCGTTTTCATTTCCCTGGTGACTAGTAGTGTTGAGTAACTTTTCATATGCTTATTGACCAATTGGTAAATATTTTGTAAAATGTGTCTGATCAAGTCTTTTGCCCTTTTTTTATTGGACTGTTGTCATTTGCTCCTGAGTTATGAGAATCCTTTACATATTCCGGACATGATTCCACTGTCAGATGCATGTATCATGACGATTTTCCCTTACATTTCCTCTTATACCCATTCCCAGTCAGGTTTTTGCCCACTCCCCTAAAGCTGTTCTCATCAAGATCATCCATGACCTCCTCACTTCAATTCAGTTCTCATATTACTCCACTTAAAGGCGATATTCAATATAAGTAATCCCTTGCCTTTGAGAACACCACCCTCTTCTTATTTCCTGCCTTGTTGACCCTTCTGTTCAGTCTCCTTTTACTAACCATTCTTCAGTTAGCATACTTATGGGCTCAGTCTTTAGTCCTTATCTCTTTTCTGTTTTTACTGCTTTGGTGACTTTAAATTTTATCAATATGCCCTAAACTCCCAAATTACTAGTATTATCTCAACCTAGAACTTCAGATTCATAAACCAAACTGACTACTGGACATCTAACCAACTACTGGATGTCTAATAAACAGTTCAAACTCAGTACCTTCAAACTCACCTCCTGGCCTGCTCCCTGCCATCACTGTAGCCTTTCCAGCTACTTGGGTGTAAAACCAATGGAATGTCACTAGACATCATTCTCTTCCTCTCACACTTCACATTCAGTCGGTCAGAAAATCATATTAGCTCTACTCTGAAAACATCCACATTCTGACCACCTCATCACATCCAGAGCTGCTACACAGCCCAAGCCTCCATCAGACACCCTGGCCGCAGTCCCCTCAGAGGGCTCTGTACCTCCTCCCTCACACCTGCACCTGCAACCTACACACCAACTACCCATCCTTTCAAATGTACTCACATCGTGTTACTCCTCTTTCCAAAGACAGCTCATGGCCCTCATTTCTTTCAGAGGAAGAGCCAAAGTCTTTGTAATGGCTTGCAAGGCCCTACATGGATGTGCCCGTGTCTACTCCTGACCTCGCCTCCTGGGTTTCTTCTCCCTGTTCATGGCACATTGGCCCAACTGGCTTCATTGCCAGGAAGTTCCCACTGTGAGGAACTTGCCCTGGCTGGTCTCTCTGCCCGGAGTGTCCTTTTCCTGGACACCTGCAGGGCTGACTTTGCTATATTCTTCATATCTTTGCTCTGATCTTCATTCACCATACTTAAGATTGCAACCCAACCCTGCTCCTCACACCTAACGCTTCTTGGTCTACTCTAATTTGAGGGTAAAGACAGACTCTGTCGTTTTCTAGCACATGACATCGTTTTTGCCTAGTCTCTCCATACTGAAAAGGAATACGTGAGGGGAATGATTTTTGTTATTTTGTTCAGTAAGATATCCTAAGTACAAAACGTGTGACACATGATATGTTCTACTAAAGATTTATTGAGTGAATGAATGACTATTCCTCCAGATTCCTTTCACATGATATACTCTCAGGCCAGTTTTGACCCACCCAGTGAGTCCAGTCATTCTGCGTTAGTCTCACTCTATCAGCCTCACTCCTCTGCCCTTAGAAGAGGCTGACCTCTTGGCTCCACATGGCCACTCGCTTCTGGTTGAGTTCAGCCAATGAGACCCTTCCAAGAAAATGGAAGGCAAGAGGGGAGAGAAATCAGAGTCTACATCATACCCACCTCTACTCTGCTTTCTTTCTGCCTGGCCATGGCTGTGTTCCTCAGCCTACAGACACCACTCCATCATCTGGCCCCCTCTTCCAGGGCTTTCCATCCAATTCCCTCTCCTTGTCCTCTTGGGTCCAGGAATAATGATGCCCCTCCCTCCCTGAGCACCAGCATCCCTCGCTGGATCCCACACCACTGTCCACTTCCTGGCAGACCAACCCTCCATTTAATGCTCATCTATTCATCAGTGTTTGGATGGACCCTCACTTTCCTGCCATGACTCTGACTGGCACACCATGCTTGTTTTGAACCTAAACCCAGCCCTGTGGAAATTCTATTGAATCTCATCTTATTTGTTTCACCCACAGGTTCCCAACTATTCATATTTATTTCTTGAGCCCTTATTCTGTTATTAGTTCAATCTCTGCAAAGACTTCTCGAACCAGCTGCCCAGAGTTAGACCAAAATTCACAGCTTGAGAACATAGTCATCCACAAGACTGCCCTAGCTTCAGATCAGCTGCAAGTTTGGGGATTCCAGACCACCCTCACTTCTGACCAGGCAGCACAAACTCAAGGGTTCCCACTGACATTTCAGGCTTGATAATTTGGTAGAATGACTCAGAGAAACAGCCAAAGGCAAAGCTACCTATTCATTAGGTCTTGTCACCCTCCCTATTGTCACATTGATTTGTGACATACACAAAGTACCTTGTGCTGTCATGTTCAGAGCTATAGGTTTTTTTTTGGGGGGGGGGCGCGGCATGGGAGGGCTGGCTTCATTCTGTAGGCATGATTGATTCATTCATTGGCCATGAGATCAAACTCAATCTCCAGCCTTCAATCAGATCACCTTGATCCATTATTTGCACTGGCCCTGATAGAAACCCAAAGCACCCCGCCCCAAGATTTCCAGGGGTCCTCTCTATTTCTAAGCTTTTTCTCTCATGGGTGCACTCTCTGATCCACAACATATCCACCCAAAGTGAAGCTCACTACCTTCTTCAGTATACAGGCACATCCAAACACTCAAAACATTCCCTGGCTAGTAGCCTGTATTGAACAGCTCAGGGTCCTAGAGAGGAATACACAGCATGATGAATTCTTGAACAATGAACCAGTGAATGTCACATGTTAGATACTCATGTGTTCAATAGTCATTGTATCCATTGCTCTACAAAGGTTTGTTACAGCCCTAACTCCATGCAGTGTCAGGCTTGCTACATTTTCTCTGCTTTCTTCTCAACCATCTCCAGGTCTCCCCACAATATGTGCAACAAAACATTGACTCTCCCCAAAACAGGGTCCAGACTTTTAGGCCCAGAGCAATCAGGTGCTCAGCAGACATAACACCTTGAATTTGCCCTCCTTATAAAGAAATTGAGATCACAGACAACAACCGTAACAGGTTGGGGGAGATATTACACCAAAATAATTTTTAAAAACTATAACCCCAGTCATGTCTGGATCAAATTCAAACATTACACCTGGCATTCAGAGCCCTCCACAATCTAGCTTCCTTTACTACCTTCCATTGTCATCTCTCATTTCTCTCCAAAACACATCCTAAGGACCAATGAGGCCGGTCACCTCAATACCCCTGACAAATTGGTATATGTACATATCCTTCCTCAAAATGCTTCCACTCTGCCATTCTGGGTATTTAAACCATGATGGCAGTTATTCTCCATATCATACATTTTAGAATTTAAGGTGGTATCTTATATTCGATTTTAATATGTTGTTTTATAATATTCCATAATTGCTTTATAAGTCTTATTTCCAAAACAAGAGTCTAAGCACCTTGACCACATCTGGGAACATCTGCATATATAAATCTTCAGCTTAGCTCCAGGCCCAGTTCACAAGGTGCCTGGATAGCAAAATCGCATGAAAGTCCTCGCGGAGCAATAGGAGGTCATAGGAGTCATGTCATTTACTGAAAGATAATGAGATGTGGTTAGAGGGGTCATTTGAACCTCATGCCAAGGTCTCCCTCTTCCTGCAGGGACACCTCCTCAGCAGTCAGGCCACGCTGTGATCATCGTTCTCCTATTCTCAGGGTGGCCTATGGGAAGGACATGCCACTAGACAGGTGTACCCTTCCCAGGAGTCCACATTGGCAGGTGCCTCCAGCCCATGCAGCCGACATGCTCACATCCAAAGATTTGACTGTATTTCTGTGAAGGGCTCATCTTCAAATAAAGTCCTTGTATCTGGACCTGTAAGGTGCCCACGCTGAAAAAACTTGACTATCAGAGTAGCCACCCACTGACCAGTCTCAACCTCAACAGATAAACAGCATGACATCAATAGCATCACATGCACCAGACTACAACGCTTTCCCTATTTGTAGATTCACTAAACAGATATTTCCTGATACATCACTTTTATTGACAGCCTTATTAAAACTTCCCACACAGCTCACCCAGGAATTCACAGGAACCAAATTTAAACAACCCCTGAAAACATGTGTGTGACAAATCAAGATTACAAAGGCAAATAAAAACTGAAATAGAAAGACTCAATCATATTGTCATACCTATATTGTTTCTTATTCATGTCTTTATTCTTTTCATTTAATTACTAAAAAATGTGCCATTACATTATATCATTTTAGCAACATTATATTTGTTAATTAATACCTATTTTCAAAACTGACCAATTCTAATTTTATTTTTCACTTGAATTCTTTGTTTTCTTCCTCTTTTTTTCCATCCATTTATTTTTCCTTATTCCTGGAAGGTCATTTTACAATTTAGCAAAATGTGTTTGCCTTGAAATCTTCAAAAAAAATATGCCATATGAAGTGATTTAATTGATGCTAATTATGTTAATATTATGTAAACCACCCATTATGCATAATTAAATTTGATGGTTATTAAAGTGATTTGAAATATAAAAGTGTATAAAAACCATGAGCTACATTCATACCAGATCTCTAAGAAGGAAATTAGAGGTAAAATTACTAGTATCTATAATAATAAAAACATGATATGCTAATTAGACTGGACAGCCGAACGACCTTCCGGACGTCATTCCAGACGTCCTTCCAGATGAAGCCGTGGCGGGGGCCGAGGCAGAGGCAGTTAGGGGCAATCAGGCAGGCAGACAGAGTGGTTAGGGGCAATCAGGCAGGCAAGTAGAGGCAGTTAGGGATGATCAGGCAGGCAGGTGAGCAGTTAGGAGCGATCAGGCAGGCAGGCAAGTGGTTAGGGGCAATCAGGCAGGTAGGTGAGCAGGTAGGGGCAATCAGGCAGGAAGGCAAGCAGTTAGTGACATCAAACAGGCAGGCAGAGTGGTTAGGGGCAATCATGCAGGCAGGCAGAATGGTTAGGGGCAATCAGGCAGGCAGACAGGTGAGCAGTTAGGAGCCAGTGGTCCTGGATTGTGAGAGGGATGTCCGACTGCCGATTTAGGCCCTGCGGGATCAGGCCTAAACCGGCAGTCGAACATCCCCCAAGGGGTCCCGGATAGCGAGAGGGTGCAGGCCAAGCTGAGGGACCCCCCGCCCATTGCACAAATTTTTGTGCACCAGGCCTCTAGTGGCTTTATAATCAGCTTCTGAATTCTCTTATACGAGTCAAAATACAAACCTGAAAGTCCTACATATTTTCTGAACAGATCCTTTGAAAATAATTATATAATTTTTGTGGCTGTTTCTGCTCTAAACGTCTTTGAAATTAATGGTACTTCAGCTATGAAATGAGAATTTCTCCTCTCATTCATTGATATTTGTAAAAAATATACAATTTATTGATAAAAATCAGGTTTTTTCAAAAAACAGTTTTTGAAAACACTTTCTGTTTTAAGTCATATTCAGGGGTTCTCCAGTAGATGGAGTATTAGACCCGGGAAAGTGGATCAACTTTTGAAAGCTAACTTTTTTCTTTTTACTATTTTGAGAAATTTTTAATATACTAAAACATAAATCACCTAAAGGGCTCACAAATTCTTTTAACGGCATCCATACTGCAGAATTTCAAATGCACTAGACCTTAAGACAGCGGTTCTCAACCTGTGGGTCGCGACCCCTTTGGGGATCAAATGACCCTTTCACAGGGGTCGCCTAAGACCATCGGAAAACACATATATAATTACATATTGTTTTTGTGATTAATCACTATGCTTTAATTATCTTCAATTTGTAACAATGAAAATACATCCTGCATATCAGATATTTACATTACGATTCATAACAGTAGCAAAATTACAGTTATGAAGTAGCAATGAAAATAATTTTATGGTTGGGGGTCACCACAACATGAGGAACTGTATTAAAGGGTCACGGCATTAGGAAGGTTGAGAACCACTGCCTTAAGAGGAGATAAATTGTGCTGATTGCATTACCATAATAATGACGGTTTAGAGACAAGAGGAAACACTTGGAATGCCTCTCATTTTAAAACTTATCAAGTCATGAAACCTCCTGTCATCTCTGAAAGAGAAGTAATGCACAGATACAGCAAAGAATGCTGTCTCTTCGATCCTTTCTTTCTCAGGCATTTCTGGAAAAGAACATTCCTTATGAGTTTAATATTGGTTCAAGGTTCATGCTACTACTAGTCTGTGAACTTGGGCAGAACACTAACTCTCTCTGAGACCTTACTTCCTCTCCTACATTGGTGGGGAAAGGTGATAAACTAGCTGTTTCTAAGGCTTTCCCTTGCTTGAACTTTTCCAACTGAACCTGATTTTTTCCCAAGCGAACTTGACCTTTATGTAAACATTTGCTCAGGGCTGAATGTTGAGAGCCAAATTGGCTGATACATAAATACATATGGCAGAGACAGCTCTTGTCGTATGGCCTGGGCCTTATAACTGCATCAGAGGGCTTCCCCAAGGCTTGGGGCTAGTGACTGAGTGAGGGGGTTAGATATGATTCCTAGAATAAGAATTAATTCACACAGCTGGTGTGGCTTAGTGGTTGAGCGCTGACCTATGAACCAGGAGGTCATGGTCCTATTTCCGGTCAGGACACATGCCCAGGTTTCAGACTCAGTCCCTGGTAGGGGTCGTACCAGAAGCAGCCAATCAATAATTCTCTCTCATCATTGATGTTTCTATCTATCTCCCCCTCTCCCTTCCTCTCTGAAATCAATAAAAATATTTTTTAAAAGAATTAATTCATCCGTCGCTGTTGGATCTGGTGAAGGGAAAGCAGAAGAAGCCCTAAAGTATGTTTCAGAGAACACACTGGGTCCCAAGGGCTGAGAGGTGGAGTTGGGTCAGAGCAGAGGGGGAGGGGGGAACCCACAGCTCTTTCCTCTCCTCTTTGCCCTCTGATCACCTTGGGCCATTTCATATCTCCTGGAGAGGCAAAGGGTCCCCTGGCTTGTCCCTCTACTGGTAACAAGTATTCGGTGAACTTCCCAGTCATGGAGGTGTATGCCATGTAACACACTCAGCCTCCTCCACTGTTAACCCAATCATGAGAGCTTGACCATTCCTCATTTATTCCACGGTTCTGTTACAGGGCAGTGTTTCTTGGCCTCTTTCTTTTCCTTAAATATAACTATCAGCCATAAGGTTTATGAGCAGCTTAGGCCAGCAACAAACTAAGGTGCAAGGCGGTGTGACCTCCCAGATTGTGACCTACTGTCTGCATCCTTGGTCGCTCTTGGAATTGTATGGAGGGCCCTATGGCTGCACACCATAGGCTGGGAAGAGGCTGGCGTCCCGTCCCCCACAGTGATGCCATATGGTCCCAGGAATGGGTTATGCCAAACTCAAAGACCCAGCAGTAATGGGAGCGTCCCATAACATTAACATTCAGGGTCTCAAGTTAGCCATCAGTCCTTCTGCAATCCTTAGTACGAAGTCAGGCTCACTCACCCAACCAAATGGTCATAAAATTAGATGGGCTTCCATTAATTGGATCATCCATGGAGCTCTTTTCTAGACTAGAAGTTCTGTACTAGCTCTTGGAGAAGGACAGGGAAGTGAAAGCTAGGGTTTCCGTAACACACACACACACACACACACGTACACACCAGTGTGGCTTAGCCAGTGCGGACTCATTTAATACTTGTTAAATAAACAGCTAAGATGGAGATTGTACTGGCCCATTTCACGTGGGTCCTCAGTGGACCAGGAGGTTTACTAGATACAGCTGCAGAAAAGAAACAGCCCAGAGTCCAGAGGTGAGGTGCAGCACTTGGGCTCCGACCTCCGGTGTATTTCCTCTTGGCCTGCCCCGCCCACTGCTCATAGTTCCACAAGCAGGTACACCAGCCCTGCACTGCTCTTGGAGAAGGACAGGGGGACGGATGTGGCCCTTGTCCTAACAGTCACTGTTCAGCCAAGGGACAGGCTGCAACTCCGTAACTGGTGGCAGACCCACAATGAATTTTTTTGTCTCCCACCCCCCTCTAAGTTTATTCTGTGTCCTCTGCATTAACGAGAATAGGTTGAGTTGGAGTTGGGAAGAAGTGGAAAACATTTAGAGGACTGACCTTTGGTGCTGGGTGGGCTCCTGCTCCTTCCAGTTCTCAGATGTGAATAGCCTGAGGCTTGTAGGGACCCCCAGCTGCAGACCCCCAGGTGGGCTGGAAAGTAAAGTGGGAGAGAAGGCTGCAGCCTCCTGTAAAATCTACAGAGTTTCAGGTTAGAAGGGATAAGCAGAGATGGGTAATGGTTGAGACAAGCTAGTCTGTTTCTCATCCCTAACACCTCTTTGCTTTGGCTTTATTCATATCTAACCTTTGAGCTTCAACTTAGAGTAGAATATTCATCAAGATGGTATATTCCAAATTCAATGTCTCTGAGCTAACTCCAAGTATTCCCTACAATTAAGGATTCAGAAAGGAGGCAAGAAATCTCAGGCCCTTGTCTAGAGCCCCTCATGGCAATATTTCATGCCCCTTCTCAGATGTGCCCTCTGGTGGTGAGAGGTCACCCACGCTGCTTAGGTCTTTCTTCTCTGTTCCTCCCCACTTTCTCCATTTCACCCCCAAACACAAACAGGTTGACAAAATCCTTTCAAACTCTGCCAAGGCCAATTGTGGCTTAAAAATGGAAGTGAACTGAAGTCACACAATAATACCTGAACGGACACTAAAGCTCTAATTCTGCGTGAGACAGGAGCCCCAGCCTAAACCAGTATGCTTTTAACGCCTTAATAGCATCTGTTGAACAAATTAGTGTTCCCTGAAGGTTGTCCTGGGGCACACAGAGTCACAGTCTTTAATTTTAATGAGCTCCCATTGCACAGGCTCTGACTGCCAGCGGGTGACTACCAGCTAGATGTACAGCAAAATAGCTCTCCTGGACCCCAAAGAAATTACCTTGAATTACCCCACTCAACCATGGCAATACAAGTGAGATGGCACAATGTGACGTGTCCTCGGGCTTTTCAGGTTGAGCTTGTCTTGCCTGATCTGATTGGATGCATTTTCTCTTTTTAAGTGTCAATATTTCAAATGCAGCTGATCATCTCCCTTCCTGAGTTGAAAGGGCTGGGCTAGGTTAGAGACTGTCACCTTGTAGCCAGATGTACAGGTTAGCCAACTCTGCCACTTACTCTCTTTCTGGCTTTGGGCACGTTTTGTGACAGTAAAGCAGAGAACTGCTATTTGATGTCTGTTCAATAAGATGTGAAAAGCCTGGCACAAACCTTGCACATAGTAGTTGCTCGATACGTGCTTCCTCTTTTCCTATCTGAGTCCAATCAGGAGATAGAAACCACACAACAGGTTAAACATGGGATGGTAGATGTAAGAATTAACTGCGATAAAGGGAAATTCTAAGACCTAAGGAAGCCCCTGTGGAGTCTCCTAGGGCAGCAGTCGCTGAATTTCGGACCTCACGGACCACCGGTGGTCTGTGGACCAGCAGTTGGCGACCGCTGTAGGGTACCAGAGAGAGCACCCATGTGAGGACCACAGAAGGGCTGTGCTTGTTCAGCCCCCAAAGAGCAGAGAGATTCTGAAATGGCCAGGCTGGAGCCGGTCTGGAGTTGTTGGGCCAGCAAAAGACCACCCTGCAGAGTGCAGGTGGGGAAGCAGGAGCTCAGCAGCCACGCGCGCGCCTGGTGGGAGGTAAGAGGACTTTGGAGCACAAGGACCACATCACAGCTGCACAGGGGCTCCAGTTTCCGGTTGAGAGTCTTGTCACCCGGCTATAGGGTCACAGAGGGATCATGCTGTGTGCCTGTGGCAAAGGCAGGCTCCGCAGGATGTCCTCACACTCTAGGCCAGCCATGGGCAAACTACGGCCCGCGGGCCGGATCCGGCCCGTTTGAAATGAATAAAACTAAAAAAAAAAGACCGTACCCTTTTATGTAATGATGTTTACTTTGAATTTATATTAGTTCACACAAACACTCCATCCATGCTTTTGTTCCGGCCCTCCGGTCCAGTTTAAGAACCCATTGTGGCCCTCGAGTCAAAAAGTTTGCCCACCCCTGCTCTAGGCAGACCCCCTGATTCCCCCCTCCCCCAAGCCAGCACTGGAAATTTCCAGAAGCCCCTTCCTCCTGCAGTGTCCCTCCATTACCCTCTACTGAGAAAGCGTCACACTGTGCTCACTTTAAAAGAGATGAGAGGAATCTGTGCTTATCATGGAGCATATATGAAAGGGTGCAGGTAGGGCCTGGGGGCAATAAATTGATTTTTGACACAGACTCACATCCCAAGGACAGGGATGGGAAAGAGCTTATTTCAGGATGGGCCTGTGCTGGGAGGATGCCAGAGAGTGGGCTGTCTTCTGGATTGGATGGTCTTGGGGAGCAGGGCAATCCAGTAACTGGGCATTTTATAATTTTCATGTGGGAGGCAGGAAGAATGGAACAAGATGATAGTTGTTATTAGGGAAATGATCTTGGGAGAAGTGGATGTCTGGTCATTTTTTTATTGCATAGTGGTGTGTTTTTTGAATTTCTTGTATTATGTTTCCATTGCTGCTGTAACAAATTCAGGGGCTTAAAACACCACCAATTTGTTTCACAGTTCTAGAGGCCAGATGCCCAAAATTAGGATTGCTGTGTTGATAAAAGTATTGGCAGGGCTGGCTTCTTGTGGAGGCTCTTTGCCTTTTTTCAGCTTCTAGAAGTCACCTGCATTCCTGGTTCAGCCCAGATAATCCAGGATAATCTCCTTCTCTCAGATCCTTAATTTAATCACATATGCCATGTCCCAGAGCTCCCTTTCCCACTGTGCTCTGCACTTGAACTCAGCCTCTCCCCACAATCCCACCTGCACCCCCCGGCCCTGGGCACAAAGCAGGGAGGAGCTTAAGACAGAAGGAGTAAAGAAGCACAGGTTCTTGTCTCCTAGTGAAGGAAACGGTGTAGGTCACCCATGAGGAGCAAGGAGTCCCAGACCAATACCAGGCCCCCCATCCCAGGGTTCCAGTGCAAGAAGAAAAGTCCCCATAACCTTTGGCAGTGAAAACCAGCAGGGATTGAGGTGGAGGAAGACAGAAGCTGCTGGAGTCCCAGGCAGTTCCTCTTAAAGGGCCCCGCACATGGACTTGCTCAGACTCACTCCCTCTGGGTTCTAGCATGGGGACAGCAGCTTAAAAGGCACCAGAGACATACAGAGAGGAACTGTTTGGCATCAGGGACACCTTTCTCCCAGACAGAAGTGCTGCCAGAGGCCATTGTTTCTTTTCTGATCCCTTCACCTACAGATCTGGCAGATGGGCACCATATCTGAGACTCCATCAACTTGGCTCAGACTGTTTGCCTCGCCCTGGTGATTCCCTGAGGCCCTGGCCCACATACCTTTCTGGCCCACCCAAGCTGTTTCCAGTGGCTTTACCATAGGAATGGCCTGTCTTAGTTTATGCTTCAGATTTTCCTAAAAACCTCAAACAAACAGCATCTGGCCTCAGTGAGCCCCGTATGTCTTGCTAAGTGGCCCCAGGCCCGGCACTAGCAACAGCCATCCTCAGTTCACAGATTGGACTCTCCTGGCACCTCCAAGGCCAACACAGGTAGATCACTTTGTAGCTCATGCCAGGTGGCCCCGGGCAGAACACAGGCAATGGCAGACCTTGCCTGCACCTCCCAGAGGCCCCAGAGCCAGCACACCTAGTGGACAGTTTCAGATCACATAAAAGCACCACCACCCAACCACCTCCACAAGCAACACACTGAAGGGGCAGGCTCATTGGGTACCAGAGCCCTGCTCTGTGCAGTGGGCTCCTGCAAAGTTGATCCTCCAAGGTGGTCAGAGGTCGGTGGTCAGTGATTACAGCCAGTCCTTGCAGCTGATCAGCCTGAGTAAATCCCTCCCATTGAGGTGCCAACAGCAATCAAGACTCAATTACAATAGGAGAGTGTACAGGCCACACAGGGGGTGCACCTCGAGTGCCCAAATGGGGTGGTCAGGGAGGCTGTGCCACTGGACCCTATAGAACACCTACTGCATTAGGCCACCTACCTTGCCTGGGAGACATAGCAGTTCTACCTAATACATAGAAATAAACACAGGGAGGCGGCCAAAATGAGGAGACAAAGAAACATGGCCCAGCCCTAGCAGGTTTGGCTCAGTGGATAGAGCATCAGACTGTGTTTTAAAGGGTCCCAGGTTCAATTCCAGTCAAGGGCATGTACCTCGGTTGCAAGCTCAAGCCCCAGCCCTGGTCAGGGTACATGTGGGAGGCGGCCAATCCATGTGTCTCTCTCACATCAGTTTCTCTCTCTCTGACTCTCCAACTCCCTTCCACTCTCTCTGGAGATCAATAGAAAAATATCTTTGGGTTAAGATTTAAAAAAAAAAAAACACTCCAGAAAAAGAACTGAACAAAATGGAGACAAACAATCTATTAGATGCAGAATTCAAAATACTGATTATAAGGATGCTCAAGGAACTTAATGAGGACTTCAACATCATAAAAATGAACCAGTCAGAAATGCAGGATACACTAACTGAAATAAAGAATAATTTACAGGGAATCAACAGCAGAGTAGGTAAAGCCAAGAATCAAATCAGCAATTTGAAATATAAGAAAGCAAAAACACCCAATTAGAATAGCAAAAAGAAAAAAAAATCTAAAAAAATTGAACATAGTGTAAGGAGCCTCTGGGACAACTTCAGGTACACCAACATTCACGTCATGGGGTTGCTAGGAGAAGAGAGAGAGCAAGAAATTGAAAACCTATTGAAAAAGTAATGACAGAAAATTTCCCTAACTTTGTGAAGGAAACAGAGTCCCAAACAAGATGAACCCACAGAGGCCCACACCAACCCACATCGTGATTGAAATGCATAAGGTTAAAGACAAACAGAAAAACTTAAAAGCAACAAAAGAAAAGCAGTCAATTACCTACAAAGGAGCTTCCATAAGACTATCACCTGATTTCTCAAAAGAAACTTTATAGACCAGAGGGTGTGGCAAGAAATATTCAAAGTGATGAAAAGCAAGGACCTACAACCAAGATTACTCTTCCTGCAAAGTATCATTTAAAATTGATGGACACCAAAAAAAAAACCTAAAGAAGTTCATCACTACCAAACCAGTATAATGTGAAAGTTAAAGGGTCTTCTTTATGAATTTCCCGCCAAAATATAAGATAGCTCTGTCTTTTGGTTTTGTTCCATCCACCAAAAGGGTGGATTACAAACAAATATTTGGTAATACGCAGTTACAATCGGCCCGAGTTTACACGTTTCCCGCACTCCACCGCAAATCTATATGAACCGAGTTAAAGACGGCTCCCGCGGAGTACGCGCAATTCACGCGAGCCGACATATAAAATACAGCATAGGTAATATAGTCAATAATATTCTAATAACTAGGTGTGGTGGTGGATGGGTGCAGGATTTATTGGCAATTGAATCTACAAATAAAATGAATAAGTAGAACAGAAACAGATTCAAATACAAAGAACTTTTTGTTAGTTGCCAGATTGGAGGGGGGCATTGGTGAAAAAGGTGAAGGGATTAAAAATACAAATTGGTTGTTACAGAATAGTCATGGGGATATAAAATACAGCATAGGTAATATAGTCAATAATATTCTAATAACTAGGTGTGGTGGTGGATGGGTGCAGGATTTATTGGGGTGCTCACTTATGAAGTTATATAATGTCTGGTCACTGGAGTATACACCCGAACTAATATAAGGATGTATGTCAACTATAATTGATAACTTCACAAGACTTGGGTGTGTTCAGGGTATTTACAGGTAAATGAAAAGCCCGAAAGTGTCACTGATATGTTAGATAACAGAATCAAGAATCAAAAAAACTGTTGCTGCAAAACAAAAATTTAATATATATCAATGTGTAAATTCTAGTCTTTGGTTCATCAACTGCATAAAGCGAGGAAGGGGAAGAGCTGGAAGTAACCCTGTGGAGACAAGCTAGGAGTTTCATTTTACTGTGAGCTCAGTACAAATAATATAAAATGGCCTCCAAATAGCCAAGTCTGTCTGGTTTGGATCCATAGAAACAGTTCAAGGAAAGGAAGATATTTCCACAGTGTGGGTCAGACCACACCTGAGGACTGACTTCACTTCTGTGCCCATTGTTTGAAGAGTTACATTAACGAATGTCAACACATTTTTATTGAGGATCTACAATATGCTCAGTACTGTACTAGGCCCAGAGACACAAGAAATCTAAAAGTCTAAATATAGAAATTTGGTATTTTTTAAAGATTGTGGACTATATATTCATAACATGGAGTACTGGTCATTAATAATTTCAAATGATGCTTTAGTTGTATATGTATTGACACAGAATTAGTTTTATAATACACTAGAGGCCCAGTGCACGAAATTCATGCACGGGGGAGAGGGGGGTCTCTCACCCCGGCCTGCACCCTCTCGCAATCCGGGATCCCTCTCATAATCCGGGACCGCTGGCTCCTAATCGCTCACCTGCCTGCCTGCCTGATCACCCCTAACCACTCTGCCTGCCTGCCTGATCGCCCCTAACCACTCTGCCTGCCTGCCTGATCACCACTAACCACTCTGCCTGCCTGCCTGATCGCCCCTAACCACTCTGCCTGCCTGCCCCTAACTGCTTCGTCTGGAAGGACGTCCGGAATGATGTCCGGAAGGTCGTTCAGCTGTCCGGTCTGATTAGCATATTACACTTTCATTATTATAGATCATTAAATAATGAAAAGCAAATGCAAAGCAATATGTGTAGTTGGGTTCCATCCAATTTTTGTAAAAACTTGAAAGAATATACAAGTACATTTAAAAATTGACATTATCACCAGCTTTTTTTTTCTGCAAATCTATATTATTTTTCTTTAATGAGCATATGTTGTTTGTATAATTTTTCAGTTTTTTAACAGGATAGATTAAATTATAAGAAGTACTTAAGGGGAGATCATCACTGTGATGCATTATATAATCGCCTATTAGTTACTAGTACATTGGCCATTTGCAGTTAGCTTTTTTGACAACAGATAATAGAAATGGGTGGAGGGACAGCAGCAGTTACCTATGGGTGCCACTAGATGGAGCCAAAGCAGCTCCTAATATTTTGCAGGGGGAGGAAAAAAAGGAGTCACCTTGCTCGAAACAACTTCAAATATTTAAGATTTTTCTGACCAGAATAAAATGTTTTGTTAATGAGGCAATTCAAATTATTTTTTTAACTTTTCAAAATTATAGTCAAGGACATCTGTATTACTTTCAACAATAAAGATAAATTTTTAAAAAATTATAGTTGAGCATGCCAGTGTTCGCTTTAATGGTAGTTTTTGGACTTTTGTTAAAGTATTACCAAATACCCAGGCACAAAGACTTACAGTTCTGCAGGTCAGAATCCGCAAATTCCTGAGATGTGTGAGTCTTTGACTCTTCGCTTGACTTTCTCAGTGACCTCTAGGTTTCTAGTAAACAGAGGGAGAGAGATTAGCTCCCTTCCTCCCCCACTTGCCAGCCACCCTCTGGTCCCCAGAGCATGCTGGCTTCCTGCATCTTTGCCCACCTTAGCCCTTGCTAGCCAGGACCTGGGAGTGGATCTAGTTCCTGGAGTCTGTGCTGTCAGCTTCAGCAAGTTGCTTCTTGTACCCAGTTCCCACGGAATGCCTGTGCTGGACAGTGACCCAGGTTTTTCTTCTGATGCTCACCCTCCCTCATGCTTTCCTCCTCAGGTATTAAACTCTCTTCAGAGAAAAGGAGAGGTTACAAAGGAAGTTTTTCACAGGTGGATACAAAGAAGCACTGAAGGCTCTAGGACAGTGATGGCGAACCTATGACACGCGTGTCAGAGGTGACACGCGAACTCATTTTTTTGGTTGATTTTTCTTTGTTAAATGGCATTTAAATATATAAAATAAATATCAAAAATATAAGTCTTTGTTTTACTATGGTTGCAAATATCAAAAAATTTTTATATGTGACACGGCACCAGAGTTAGGTTAGGGTTTTTCAAAATGCTGACATGCCGAGCTCAAAAGGTTCGCCATCACTGCTCTAGAAGCTCATCGTTGGGGAAACACAATTAGACTGTATCGGTTTTTTAAGGCAGGAAAAGCCACACAGGGACACAAAGGACAAGTCCTGTGATTCTGGGACAGCCACATTGGCACTTTATGCATGAGAAGGGTAGTGAGAAATGTGCATTCCTCCCACCCCATCACTGTAAGCTGTTTCCATTGGCTTCCTCCTCCCTCCCTCTGTGGCCAACTCACCTGCCCTGTGGTAGAAAGGAGAAGTTACCCTCATTTTGATAAGCAAGACAACTATGTATGCTTACCCAACCTGAACCTCAACATTTGAATATATAGTCATACATAAAATATATATTCATATTTGAATATATATGTTCTGAAGATCAATATTGGTCTATAAGCTGATAGTACAAAAAGGTGAAGAAAGTGGAACAGTAAGAGGATCCTAAACAAAATTTATTGCTATTGATGTAGCATTTTCTATCTCAGAGATCAGTACTGGAGATTTGATCAAGCAGATTTTATCCCAAAAAAATGAGCAAGGATCGTAATCCAGGAGGTAAATTATCCACAGAAAATGTGCATAAACTGGAGAACAGTTCATAAAGGGTCTTCACTTACCAAGTTCACATTGCTTTCAAAGAGCTATGAAGGAACAAACTTCTAATGAAATAAGGTATCTTGAAACCAAGATTCAAAGAGTGATGCCATCCCCCCGGAAGATTTGAGTCCAGTGCAAGATAGTGGCATTCTCCTAAAAATGACTCTTTTTCCTTCCTGCAGCTGGATCATTATCCTTCTGTGAGTTACCACCTGCCAAGCTCATCTGACACACTGTTCAACTCTCCCAAGTCGCTCTTCCTAGGAAAAGTTATAGGTAAGAATTTGGGGCAAATTGCTCACGTCCTATATTCTAAAGCTGCTAGTTCCCCTTTTAAACAGATTGTGGTTGGTGATTGGGGCGTCCAAGTCAATGATAGTTGGAATCAGTGTTATTTGGTGTGTGGCACACACTAAAACACAACTAAAAGCAAGTGTCTGCTCCTGGCTTCTTTATGTAGAATATGTTCATTGGTTTCTTAAAGACCTCCGCCTGCTAACAATATTTAAATTAACTTTTTTAATTCTAAGCATATCAATGTGATTCTTTCTTCCTCTCACTCCTGAGAATAGCTCACCTGATACTATTTGCAAATTAGAAGGCCAGTAGGAATTGGAAAATTGTGACAGAACAGCCTCCCCTGTGTGTGATCGTGGCTTTATGAGTCATCCTTGCCCTTTTCTTTACTATCAATCAGTGCTATCGAGACTAAAATATTGATATGATTGACTAGGTATTTTTAAATGATTAAGCCAATGGATTTTTTACTATGAGAATGTATATTATGAACCCAAGATGGTAGTAAGATGGTGGATAATGTGCTGGCCAAGGAGGAGGGTGGCTCTGTGTCCAGTGGATAGTGGTGATGAGGACGGTATTAATCATAAAAGGCATTCATTTTAAAAAATTGGGAGGGAGGAACAGATAATAAGAGAATAGGAGACCCAACCTATAATAAAAATAGCAATAATATACACAATAATATAGGACTTATTGCAGGCCCAACTCCATTTTAAGCACTTTTAATATATGAACTCATTTAATCTCTGTAGCAATTCCATAAGATAATCAAGATTATTATCTCCATTTTACAGATGGCAAGACTGAGGCACAGAGAAATTAAGTAACTTGCCCTACTTAATAAGTGGAACCAAAACTTGAACCCAGATAGTCAGATACCTTGGTCTATGCTCCTAATATAATCTCTGATGGTTGACTTAGAAATGAGAAGGAAAAAAAAAGAAGAAGACTTGGGCAGAGGAGGGTGATTAGTTGAGGGATAAGCCCTACATCTCATGCTAGAGAGGGGCCAAGAACAAAAAGTATCCTCAGACCTAGAACCAGGAACATACCAGGCAAAATAACAGGCAAGCAGAGTTGTATGTGAGACCACAGAGGAAAAGGGGAGGCATGGGACAAGGGTGGTGGGGACAATGGCTCAGTGAGTGGGTGGAGGAGGAAAAGGAATGATAGCTAAACTTCACTGACCACCTACATTGTTTTCGGCATCGTACTAAACATTTTACGTGTATAAATATGAACATTTAATGTCCCGACAATCCAGTGAAGTAAGAACTATGGTTATTATCCTCATTTTACAGATGAGGAAACCAAAACTAAGGGAGGTCACCTTGCCAAAGTTACTCAACTAATATGTGGTCTTGGGCAGATCAAAAGAACTTGTCATTAAGGGTCAAGGTGCAGAAGGGCTGCAGCTGAAAGTCAAGTGATGTCATTAATTAGGAACCGGAAGTGGCCATTCAGTGGGGTAGAGCCCTGGTATTCACAAAGCATATAACCTGAGATATTGGCGAGTGTTCAAATGCCGCCATATGCATTCCCACAACTCAGTCAAGAACATTTGAAAATATGATGTGTTCCTTCATGGCCATTGATGTTTAATTCCATCAAACTCTACATTATGAAACTAGGATAGTCATAAAGACATTATACACATTGTGACTCTCCTAGAGTAATATCTACCATGAACATACCTAAAACAATGGACTGTATTGCTTCATGAAGCTCACAAAGTCAAGTTTTGACAGAACTGTTGGGGGATTGTTAGATTCCCTCACTATAAATAAAACTCTCTGGTTCATCAGTATTTCAGGTCACATGATGAAAGTCATACTTTGCCAAAATTACTTATGCAACATGGCTAAGACCTTCAAGGTCCTAAACAAGTAACATCATAAAGGCAATGTTCTCTGTAACTTAGAATCTACTGTGCTGTGAAACTGTGCCAACCTAAAAGCGTAACACAAACCTCAGATATATGAGTGTAACACCCAGGGATCTATCTCCACCAAAGGGAAATTGTACTGTGTTCGTAAACTAACTGTGTGTGGCAATGAGTAGTTTAAAGAACTGTAAGGAAGTCCACAGTCCCAAGATGGAGATGGCATCATACACATGAGAGCAAGTTAGGATGCTGCCAGGGATCCCCAAACGATGACATCTTGCAGTGATTGGCTCATCCGCACCAGCCCATGAACTCCTTGCAGACCAAGACAGTGTCTCATAACCCCACTGTCTCCTAACAAGGAGCAAATAAATATTTGTTGAATAAAGACTAAAAGGGAAAAGAAACATAATGAATATCATCATAGGAGTATACTACAGCGTGTGAGGGTATGGATGCTGCTGCTAATACAACCAAGAGAGTTAATACAGAAGATGTGCACTTCTCGTATGTCTTGCCATCTGGTTTTTCTCAAAGCAGTATTTGGTAGTCATGAAGCTGAAAGAATGTCGGCTCTGAAATCAGGCAGAGCTGGTGTCTTAGTCAGGCTGCTATAACAGAATACCATAGGCTGGGTGGCTTAAACAACAGAAATTAATTGCTCACAGTCTGGGAAGTCCAAGATCAAGGTGCCAGTAGATCAGGTGTCTGGTGAGGACCTACTTCCTAGTTTGCAGACAGACAGCCATCTTCTCATTGTACCCTCACATGGTGGACAGAGGGAAAGCGAGCTCTCTTACCTCCCTTCTTATGAGGGCACTAATTTCATTCACAAGAGCTCCACCCTCATGATCTAATTGCCTCCCAAAGGCCCCACATCCTAATGTCATCCTCTGGGGATTAGGATGACATATGGGTTCGGGGGAACACAAACATTCAGTCCACAGCAGCTAATGATGTTTGAATCCAGGCTCTGCCTCTTGTTAGCATTGAACCCTCAGTCACGTTCTTGAACCTCTCAGAACCTGGGTTCTCTCACAAGCTGGGGCACAAATGCCTACTTGCAGGTTGTTATCTCTCAGTGAGAAAGTGTGTTTTTTCTTTTTAAACTAATGTATTTGCAGTCTCACTGTCATTTTAATTTGCATCTCTCTGATGATTAGTGACATTGAGCATCTTTTCATATCTCTCTTGGCCATTTGTATGTCTCTCTGCATAAGTGTCTATTTAGGTCTGCCCATTAAAATATATATAGTGATTTCAGAGAAGAAGGGAGAGGGAGAGAGAGATAGAAACATCAATGATGAGAGAGAACTATTGATCGGCCTCCTGCACACCCTCCACTGGGGATCAAGCCCACAACCGGGGCATGTGCCCTTACCTGTGCCCTGACCGGGAATCGAATCATGACATCCTGGTTCATAGGTCAACACTCAACCACTGAGCCATGCCGGCGGGACTATAGTTAGCATTTTTTATGCTGGCTCTGTGCCAGTCGTTGTGGTATGTGTTTTAAGTGAAGTGCTCTCTATCATGCTCACAACACTACCCTAGACCACCATTATTCTCATTGTGTGGAAGGTGGAACCAAGGCTAGGAAAGCTTAAGTTATTTTCTTAAAACAGCACTGTTAACACTTAGGGTCAGATAGGTCTTTGTTAGGAGGATGGGACTGTCCTGTCCATTGTTGGATGTTTAGCAGCTTTCCTGGCCTCTATCAACTGGGTACAAGTAATGCCACCCCCCAGTTGTGACAACCAAAAGTATTTCCAATCATTGCCAAAAGTTCCCCATGAGGGCAAAGTCCCCACCAGCTGGACCACTGGCTTAGGGTCCCGCAGCTAGTCATTGGTGGAGCTGGGATTTTAAATGAGAGATGTGTGACATTAAGAGCTAGGCCCTGCTTCCTGGTAACACCTGCATCTTTCAGAATGATGGAGAAGCAGAGGAAGCGATCTTACCCCTGGAGATAAATTCTGTTACCACAATCAAGGTCACAGTGAAGACCGAAAAAGTCATGTGGGTGCCTGGGGAGGCTATGGCCACCTCTTCAAGCCAATCTTTCTTAAAATTGGATCATTTAGTAGGAGCAGGATTGGCGAGAAGTATTTTTAAATTTCCCTTTGAAAGCAACCTCAATTTTAGTGAGAAATAACCAATATGCGTTTACCAGCTATGTATATATTCGTCTATAAAGACGGATTGAACTTTAAACAGCTATCTCATGTACTCCAGTGAGGTTCTGACACCTAGAGATCGATGCCCCCAAGCAGTTGCTTAATCAGAAACTGATCTCATGAAAGAAGAAAAAGGAGGCGGATCTAAATAAATAATCTGCCTTCACAGGAGCTCTTTGATGAGCATCACTTGAGAAAGGACACATGGAAAGGATGAAAGAAAGGGTGCCTGATTGAGGACAAGTGTGATCTTTCTAAAGGGAATGGAAGAAATTTATTCTAGAAATAAAAATGTGATCCCTGTCAACCAACATCACGATTTTAGGATGGGTAGTTACATGTCTGTGTCCTTAAAGAAGAAGGTCAGAATAATGGGCCACAAGCAAAGCTTCACAAAGTAGAAATTTCACCAGACCTACTTATGTCCATTTTTCATCATTTACTAGCTGAATGATGTCATAGACTTTACGTATATAATTTTCAGCAACAGATTTAATAGTCTCTCAAGAAATCTTTAAGTCAAGGAAGAGAAACATAATAGGAGGCCTGAAGCAGGCTCTTCTATTTTCTGATGGTTTGGGGTTTGTTGTTTTTTTTTTGTTTTTTCAACATTTCCATCAATGCCTTGGATAAAGACACAAATAGAAAGTTGATTATGTTTGTAAATGACACAAAGCTGAGAGGGATGTTTTCATAAGCTGGATGATGAAAAACACTTCAAAAGCATCTTGACAGGCTAGAAAGGTAGGATAGAAATAATGAGATGAAGTATAATAAAGGTAAACTTAATTCCTGTGCTTAGCCCTCCCTCTCCCTAAAAAAAAACACATAAGTAGAAGATGGAAGTCTAAAGTCTAAAAAAGACAGAGGGGTTGATTTGATGGAGAGTTTGATATGAGCCAGCATTATGTGGTGATTGACTTGTCAATAAATACAATTCTGAGCTACAGCAATGAGAGAATTGTGTCCAAAGCAGGGAGTACTCTCAGACCTCAGCTGGGATGTCATGGCCCATCCCAGGGACCTCATTTAAAGATGGATATTAATCTCCTGAAGAGAAAACCAGGCAAGCAATAACCCATACAGGCAAAAATAAAAGACCTGGGGATATTTATCCAAAAAAAAGGTAGGATTTCAAAGAAGAGAACCCATTTTCCATCTTCGATGATGGCTACAGAAAGAAGGGGTTAGGCCTTGAAAAGGTTTACTCAGCAGAGCAGAAGGAGACCAGTGAAAGGGGGAGATCTCAGTTCCCTGTAAGAAAGAACTTCCTAATGATTAGAGCTATTAAAAAATGAGTGGCCAGCCCTAGTCGGTTTGGCTCAGTGGATATAGCATCAGCCTACAGACCGAAGGGTCCCGGGTTCGATTCTGGTCAAGAACATGTACCTGGTTGCGGGCTCCTCCCTGGCCTGAGCCATGGCGGGGCTCATGCAGGAAGCAACCAATTGATGTGTTTCTCTCACATCGATATTTCAGTCTTTCCCTCTCTCTTCCACTCTCTCTAAAAATCAGTGGGGAAGTATCCTCTGGTGAGGATTTAAAAAAAAAAAAAAGAGTGGCCACACCCTGACCAGGTAGCTCAGTTGGTTGGAGCATCGTCCTGTACAACAAAAGATGGCTGGTTTGATTCACAGAAAGGGCACATACCCGGGTTGTGGGTTCAATTCCGGTAGGGCAGCCTGTGAGAGGCAACTGGTATCTCTCTCTCTCTCTCTCTCTCTCTCTTTCCCCCCCTCCCCCATCCCTATCCCTATCTCTTTCTCTCCCTTCCTCTCTCTAAAATCAATTTAAAAAATTTTAATGGTAAATTTTAATAAAATTTTACTATGAAAGATAGAGAGTGGCATTTAATCGTTTTGTTTTAAATGAGTGGCCACTATTTTGAGGTTGTGAACTCTCCATTACAGAGAGCATTAACAAAGACTAAATGGAAATGTGTCCTGTACTTTGAGGATTTTTCTGGATTTATTGAGACCAGATTAGATAAAGCCTTAACCCTTTGACACAATAACATTTATGATCTGAATAATTTTTTTCTTTTTTTTAGTGAGAAGTACAATATTAAAGTAGAGAAGGTTCTGTTCCATGTGAGAGCTAAAAGGGTAATTCTGTTCAGAGTTCCTTGCTCTCATTATGAATGTACAAAGATATGGATTTAGAAGCATGGCAAAACTCAGTGCTCATCACATCACCGTAATGCAGTGTTATTCAATAGAGAGCCTCTGTGTGCAGGATGGTGGTACCCATTTTCATTTTAGAAAGTTGAATCTGAGCCCTCATTTTATTAATTTCTTCAAACTATTTATGGCATTGTGGTGATTCATGATAATATAAAATCATAATGAAGTAGATCTATTCAATAATAAAAAGGCATTAATTCCTCTGCGTCAATGTGAGAAACTGTGTTTGGAAAGAAATTGAATATTAATGTGAAGTCATTATTGTTTTACCAACCATTGCTAGTTGTCAGTGGCAATGTCTAGGGTGGTAAAATTAAAGGTGAACACCTATCTATCTGGATTTAATGTAGTTTGTAATCATATTGGTTCCATATCCTAATATTTTCCAAACTATCATTATTCAAAGCAACTCTGACTGGAGATATACTTATTAGTAACCACTAAATGATGTGTATTTTGGTCTAAAATAAAATATTATGATTTGTTAATAAGAAATCCTATTCTCGGGCTTTCCAGAACTTTTTGGAACTTTAGCCAAGGCTCCTCACACAGCAAGGAATTACATACTTGTAACTTTATTAATTGTTGAGGTGCTATAGGTGGTAGGCATTCTATTGCTGGCTAAATATTTTCAGCCAAGAAGTTTGAGTAGAAAAGACGTGCACTTTCTGGGCTAGAACATTTAGTGGCTAATGCCAGAAGCTCTGGAATCCTTTTGTCCCTTTGGTGTGGTAACTAGCAAATCTCAAGACAACAGCTGTTCCATCACTTGGGCCCCTCTGTAACCACCATGACCAGGGAACCCTGTCAACTCATGATGAATCTCCAGCATAAGAAGGAAAAAACCTTTGCTTTTTTAAGCTATGGAGACAATGAGGCTATTTGTTACTGTGGTACAACCTGACCTGTCCTGATTGGAACATGGGATTGCAGTTAAGAGCAACAGCATTTGCCATTATGCATGTGGGTTTGCATTCTTACTCTGTTACTTACAAACTGTATGATTTGGGCAAGTCACCTCACCTCTTGTGTATTTTGTTTCTTCATGTATAAAAGAGAAATAGTAACGGTTCCTAACTGGACTCAACAAAATGATATATTTAACAGGTATCACAGGGTCCTCCACATAGTATGTGTGTAACTACAATAGTTATTTGTATTCAGTCATAACTAAACAAGAATATAACCATCATTTGTCATGTGCCAGGCATTATATATGTCATTGGAACATCAGTGATATCCACAACAGGTACAGTTTCTGCCTTTAGAGCAGTGGTTCTCAACCTGTGGGTCACGACCCCTTTGGGGGTTGAACAACCCTTTCACAGGGGTCGCCTAAAGACATCCTGCATATCAGATATTTACATTACGATTAATAACGGTAGCAAAATTACAGTTATGAAGTAGCAACAAAAATAATTTTATGGTTGGGGTCACCACAACATGAGGAATTGTATTAAAGGGTCGCGGCATTAGGAAGGTTGAGAACCACTGCTTTAGAGGCCTATGTTCTAACCAGAAGAGAGGAGAAAATGATGAAAAGGCAACTAGACGTGAATAGACATGTGGCAGGTTATGTGGGAGATGGCAGTACAGGGTTTTTTGGAAGCAAGAAGGAAGGGCACTTGACCCAGTCCAGGAAATGAGGGAAGGCATGCCAGAGGAAGTAGAAGCTGAGACCCGAATGATATGTTAGAATTCTCTGGCAAAGCAATGGCGTGGAGAGGAGGGCAGAAAGAGGAGGAATTTTTCAGTTCTCTGTTGCTATGCAGCAATCCACCCAACACTCGGTGGCTTAAACAATGCTATATTACTTCACATAATTCTGGGGCCTGCCTGGACAGCACTTCTGCAGTATGTGGTCTCAGCTGGGGCCTCAGGATGACTGACTAGATGGTCTAGAGGGGCCCCAGCCACGTGGTTGCCCAGGAGTTTAGCTGAGGCTGTCGGCCAGGAGCCTCAGTTTTCCCTCACGGACTCTACATCAGGCAACTGGGCCCTAAAAAGAATCATTCCAGCCCTAACTGGTTTGGCTCAATGGATAGAGCATCGGCCTGGGGACTCAAGGGTCCCAGTTTCGATTCCGGTCAAGGGCATGTACCTTGGTTGCAGGCACATACCCAATAGGGAGTGTGCAGGAGGCAGCTGATCGATGTTTCTCTCTCATCGATGTTTCTAACTCTCTATCCCTCTCCCTTTCTCTCTGTAAGAAATGAATAAAATATATTTTAAAAAAAAAGAATCATTCCAAAAGCAAAGGTGCCAACTGGTGACCTCGATGACCCAGCCTCAGAAGTTACAACATCCCTCTGACCACATGCTGTTGGCCCAGATCTGGGCTTCAGTTGCTCCATTTGCCCACACTCAGGGGAGGAGAAGCAAGTTCTATCTACTAGGTGGCTTAGTGGCAAGGTCACACTGCCAAGGAGCACGTGGGGTGAGGGGTACTGTGACCACCTCTGAAAACACACTGTGCGATGAGGGAAATTGGAGGGCCCACAGCCAGTGCCATTCGGAATGGTGAACCCGAGGCACATGATAAAAATGCTGCAGCGGTAAGCAGGGCTCAGACCAAAACAGCCTTTAGAAGTCGGTCCACACATCCTGATTTGCCAGGACAGTCCCAGTTTCCATCTGCTGGGACAAGAGTGATTGACCAGCGATGCCCACATTCACTCTAAGCATGTGAGCCGGTGTAGGTTGATAAACTGCATGATCACCTGTCCTGTGTGGGGTTCTCCGTTGAGGTCAGAGCTTCAGCCCACGTTCCAGGGAAGGAGAAGCCCCTTGGTGGAGTAGAGACCAGGAGATGAGAGGAGGCATGGCCCGGAGATGAGGATTTGAATACGAGTTCATATGGGAGGAGATCCCAGGAAGTGTGAGTAGGGGAGTGCAGAAATTAAACAGGGAAAGGAATGCAGCATTTTCAAACCCTCACCATTGCAGCGACCAGTGCTCAGTGCTGCTAGGAGCTGTGGGAGACGGTGCAGGTCATGCCTCAGGAGGAAGCTAGGGCTCCTCCCCATCCACGCCCCTTCCCCAGCATGACTGAGAGCTGCTTCCAGGAGTGTTAACTCCCCAGCAGTTCTGGCTTGCCCAGGTGCCCACCCAACTTGCTCCGCAGGCCAGAAGAAAGCTCAGAGCACAGGGGCTCCCAGGCGGTGGTCTTTGATCTGGAGTCAGAGGGGAATGGGAGCTACGGCAGGGCTTTCACCATGTCTGCCATATTACAGGATTTATTTACAAGTCATGCTAAGGTTCTAATGTTATCCTGGGGGCAAAAGGGTGTCATGGAAGCATTTTTTTTTAATCAGGAGAATAACCTGATCAGGTTGATACATTAGAAAGATACCACATCTGCAGAGTGAAAAATGTATAACAAGAGTGAGTGAGAGGCTGCAGGGAGACCACTGGAGGTTTCTATGGTTATAACAGAGCTGCACGATGGAATGCACAAACAGCTTGGATACCATTCGTCCATGATGATCTGATACTCCTCCTGGCAGCAAGGGCAATAAACAAACATCCAGCCTGGTTGACAGTGAGTCTGACCTGATCATCCCAACAGTTGCTCCTGGTTGTGCTCTGTCCCTCTGGGAGAAATGTTCAATCTCTCCAGTGGCCGCCCCGCCCCTGCCTCTTTCTATACGATGGTGACAAGGATGTTGAATGTAGAGGGGATGGGCAGCAAGAGGCTGCTGCTTAAGTGCTCTTTTGACATCATCATGGGAGGGACCTGGATTCATACTGGTCCTTGAGTTTGCATGACCTGCCGTCTGCCGGCTGCCTGGTCACTGGATGCTCTGGCCGTGGGTGATAAAATCTGTGGTTGAAGAAGGTATCATCTCTCTTTGATGCAGGCAGTGCTCCAGGGTCATCTGCCACCTTTGCTTCCTTCTGTCCCCTCAGCTCTCACTCAAGACAGGTCCCTGGTCTCTGCCACATCCTGCACCCTCCCCATCTCATGCAGAGGCACTGAGAGCAAGGTCACTCATACAATCACTTTTCAAGCCTTTGGTCTCGTCATGCCCGCTAATGTGCCAAAATCCATAGTAAGTCACATGGCCTAAAGAAGAGTAAGAAGGGAAATAGACTGTACTTCTATAGTGGGAATAACAGCAAAGTGAGGTGGCAAAGGGCACAGGTGGGGGGCGGGGGAGGAATGGGGGGCATTAATGCAATCTACCACATTCCCTGTTATCAAATTCTCCCACAACTAGAAATAGCATCATGTCTTCCCCATGTTAGCTAGAAGGCTGGATACTGCCTCTGTGTCACAGGAAAACTGTAACCTGCTTAGTCCTTAGTGGGTTAAAAGGTATGAGTAAAGGGATTTGGGGAAAACATTAATTCATTCAAAAGTACAGTATATTGAGTGCTTATATGTACCAGGTGATAGAGATATTGCCTGGTATATACAAGTCCTTGCCCTTATGAAGCATATATTCTAGTGGGCATGGAGAAATAATTGTAGACGATAAAGTGAGCTAGTAATAAAGGCTATGGAGGAAAATAAAGTACCATAAGGGCAGAGGGTGTTGAGATGCGCAGGAAGGCCCTCAGTGAGAAGGTAACATGTAAGCAGAGGTCAAATGTTGCCTTTGGGGAAAACTGGGCAAAATATACAAGGGATCTCTCTCTATTATTTCTTACAACTTCATGTGATTCTGCAATGATTTCAATACACATTTCAAGTTTTAAAAAAGTAATAGAGGCCCTGGCTGGCTAGCTTAGCTGATTAGAGCATCATCCTGATATGCCAAGGTTGCTGGTTTGATCGCCAGTAGGGCACATGCAAGAAACAACCAATGAATGCATAAATGAGTGGAGCAAGAAAGCGATGTTTCTCTCTCTGTGTCTCAAATTAAATTTTTCAAGCAATAGAAATAGAAGAAGATGTAGTCCACGTGATTCTCTGGAGTCACGTATTCATGGGATGGGACTGTGTCTCCTAGGGGTTGATCCTGTACTCACTGCAGAGGGTGATCAACAAGAAAGGAGGATGTGAAATGACTACACCATCATCTCCTGGCTCACTCTGTTTTCCTGCCTCCACCAGCAGAGACTGGGAAATGTACAGGAATTAAATATTTATTGACAGCTTAGAATTTCATAGTTCTTTTAGGGTTGTTATTGAAGGGAATGATTAATATAATGCATTTCTTAAAATAGAGATAGAGAAAAACGTGGTAGATTGAACTGCCTGCCACCTCTTTCAGGAGAGTCCCTGATGGAAGCTCATCGCCTGTGATTGATATCTCCCTCCTAAGAGGACAATGCTGCAAAATTGATAAATGAACAAATGGCAAATAGTTAATTGAAATTTCTGCTTAGTTGCCTTTGGCTTTTATTACAATGATTAAAGAAATAGTAAAACACTGATGAGAAAACATATTTAAGTGATAGGCACAAAATAATATTGAAACTAAAGAGAAGCAATTGTATTTAATTTTTCATGTCTGAAAGAAAATTTAACATAGTCTTAATGTCCAAAATCTCAAAGCTGAAGGAAATCTTCTCTTGGAGAAGTAATTTGTCCAGTGAATTATAGTCTAAGGTTAGCTTCTCATTCTTCTTAAATTACATTAATAACTTTCACTGTTAGAAATCTACTGGGATTTTTTCATTATTGTTATTACTTCCATAGACTCATAGGAGGCCTAGGAAATGATATAATTAAACCATGTTGTATCACAGCTGAGGAAAACGAGGCCCACAAAAGCTTAAGTAGCTGACCCACGGTCACATAGCAGGTTAGGTCAATGTCCTTTCCAAAATAACACACCGTCAAATGTCCTAATAATCTTTGCTTGCCACCCAAATGAGTCTTTTTGACAAGTACAATTAATAATTACAGCATTATGATCTAAAAACTCACTCTCAACATCCAGATGAAACAGCTGTAAGAGCAAATCTTTTAATTAAGCTTAGGCTGGAAAAGAAGACACTGTAGAATGAAGGTTAAGAACGCACGCTCTAGGGTCAGACACCGGGATTCCAGCTGCCCCGTCCGCTAAAGGAGCCTCAGCAGGTTCCCTGCATATCTGAGCCTCAGTTTCCTTCAGGGTGAAATGTGGATAACAATAGTAATGGTGGCATAAGCCTTACTGTGAAGATTAAAAATGGTATCATGATGTAAAGGCCTTGTCACAGAACCTGGCACATAGAAAGTGCTTAGTGTACCATAGCCAGTGCTGTTGCATCTAAGCTTTGACTTAATCAACAAAGTACAGTGATAGGTCCACCCAAGGTTATCCAAGTAGGATTTGATCCTCTCCTCTTGGGTCTGCGACATCTCATCGTGCACAAAGACTGCCACTTATCATTGCTGCATCTTAGACCCAGGGATGGAGAATATAGTATGTTTGGGGGAAAGGAATCTGGGCTACAAAGATCCTTTGCATAATCTTGCTCATGGGCTAGAATTTAAATCCTGGAGAACTTGAAGGTTAACCCATTGCAATGAAAGCAAATCAAGTCACCCTTCATTTGAACTCTCTGAAGGACAAAATAGAAAAATACAAAGAAAGGTGGATGGAAGACACAGATTTGGCCAATAAGTTAATTCTTTGGAAATTCCTCCATCAGCCTCATGGCAATGTTCCCTCTTCACAGGCTTTTCTATAACAGTTGAAGGAATATTAGAGAAATCATCCTATATAATAAAACCCTAATATGCAAATCGACCAAATGGTGGAACAACCAGTCACTATTTGCACACTGACCACCAGGGGGCAGACGCTCAACGCAGGAGCTTCCCCCTGGTGTCAGTGGGCTCAGCCAGAAGCCAGGCTCACAGCTGGCGAGCACAGCAGCGGTGGCAGGAGCCTCTCCCGCCTCCGCTGCAGGAGGGCAGTAAGGACCCAGAGGCCGCAGTCTGTGAGAGCCCCAGACTGTGAGAGGGATGTCCACTGAGGGGTCCCGGACTGTGAGAGGGCGCAGGCCGGGCTGAGGGACCCCGCCCCCCCCCCAGGTGCACAAATTTCATGCACTGGGCCTCTAGTAGAAAAATAAATGTTTCCTTGGAAGAGTCATCTCTTCAATAATCCACTGTAAGAAAAAGCATTAAATGTTTACAACAGATATTTCACATGACTACTTTATTTTCTTGCAGTAAGCATGTCTAGATTTTGAATGTGACACCTTCATGCTCTGAAAATAAGATAGATAGATTCTGTGGCCTGAGTCCCCCTCCTCCCTGCTTTTAAATGTAGCTGTTAAAAACATTTATGGGTGCATATCATGAAACGCTAATTTTCTACAAGAAACTTCTAATAATTTTTAATTTATAATTCACACTACTTCTCCCAGGTAAATACATTGTCCAACTATTATTCCATATCTAATGTCCATGAGGAATTATCTTTCAAAGTATACACTCAGAGGACAAAGCAAAGTCATAAACCAGAAGCAAGCCATCATTCCATTTTCCTTCGTCACTGGAGTCAACTTCATTTAACAGATTGTCCTTCAGTCTCTTCTACAGTAACTAGACAGATAAAATGAGGAATGAAGTCCATTAAGTGCTTACTAAACTTACCTTGTGAGTAAATATCTTCTTAAATCCCCATTTGATAGCTGAGGGAAAAGGCGCCGAGAATTGAAGTGACATGTGCCAAGTCATATAGCAAGGAAAGGATGGAACCAGGATCCCAATCTTTCTGTGCCTCTGTCTGTCTGTGTATTGTCTGTCTGTGACCCTGGGACATAGACTTAGTATATTTATTTGACATTTTAAAATGGGGAAAATGTCAGTCTCTGATAACACTTTTCTTTCCCCATCAGGCCTACTTCCTCGTCAGCTTTCAACCAGTAGAAGTCTCTGGGCTGTCAGGAACTCTGGACAGTGACAGACAGTGACAGCCTGGGCAAGACCTGGCTTCCAAATCCTAGTTAATACAGGAAGTGCAGTGGGGGGGGGGGGGGGAAGAAAAGTCCATTGATAAGCACAAATCATGTGCATAAATTAATTTTGTCAGCCTAGTGACTTTTTAAAACATTAGGTTTTTATAGATTTTCCTTACTATTGGTCATATGAATCAAATCCCACAACATGTAAAGTGTTTCATGTTATTTTTTAATCATAAGGTTATTTAATTTAAAATAATATCAAACTAATGGCAATAAAAGGTACAAATGGAGTCATGTTATTAATTTAAAACAATGGTATCTAGTCTTAAAAATGACTTAGCATCATGTGGCTTAATAGTTTGAAGGTTTGATTTTACAGCCTTTTTAAAAACTTAAATTAGTTGACTTTATTTTTTAGAGCAGTTTTCAGTTTACTGAAAAATTGAGAGGAAGTACAGAGAAGTCCACATTCCCCTTCCCCCTTCCCCACATGCATACGTAGTTTCTATTCTTAACATCTTGCTACACTATAGTTATTTTTGGTGTTATATACTTACCACAGCATAGTATTTTTGTTAAAAATGTTTGTTATAAATGATCAATAAATATTGATACAATATTATTAACTAAAATCCATAGTATAACATTAGGGTTCACTCTGTGTTGTAGGGTCTATGGATTTTGATAAATATAGAATGACTTGTAGCCTTCGTTAATTATAGTATCACACAGAGTAGTTTCACAGCCCTAAAATCCCCTTGTTTTCCAACTATTCTTTCCTGCCTATGCACAGCCCCTGGCAACCACTGATCTTTTATTGTCTCCATAGTTTTGCCTTTTCTAGAATATCATATGGTTGGAGCCATATAGAATGTAGTTTTTTCACACTGGCTTCTTTCACTTAGCAATATGCATCGAGGGTTCCTCCATGTCTTTCTGTGGCTTGATAACTCTTTTTTTTTTTTTGCTCGATAATATTGCAGCTTTATTTTGCTGAGGTGAAAAAATAAAAAAGCTAAATTTGAACTGGCATTATAGGAAAAAAAGGTGGAAATCATAAAGGAAAACAGCCGTTCAACATCTCATTCGAAGTCCAAGATGGGTTCAAGCTGATGGATTTTAATGGATGCAATGTGCCCCTAATTAAAAATGTGTTTGTAGTGATATGTTTAGAGGCGACAGTTACAGTGGGTAGCAGGTTGAAACCATTAACACAGCTTAGGTGACAAAGAATTGGTTCCAAAAAAGAAAAGGGAAGTTTATTGCCGTAAGCCTGTGGAAGGGGGAAGATGGTGGTCATCAAGCTCATGTATGTCGCTGGTATGTTAGTCACTGGCTCTGCCTGTTGAGACTCTTCACTGTGAAGGTGCTACCTCATCTGAGGATGAGCCAGGTAGGATGGCAGAGGACATGACAGGGCACTCCAGCCACCACCTGCAGGCCAAACACTTCGTGGCAGACCAGAGAAAACACCTGGCTGCTTTCCCATCCCTCCCTCTGTCCCCAACATCTAGTCCTTGTGACCATGTCTGCACTACACTAGGGTTTCCTCTTGGTTGATGCAAACCACTAACAGACGGAACATACTGGGCTGACAAGTAGCAGATGGCTATAAATGCCTGAGCCATGGACACTGGCAAATTTTCTTTTTTATTTGCATAACATTTCTCCCAAATTCTGGTGTGGGTAGGATTTTTTGATGGAGCACAGTTGTATGACCACCATGATTGACAAAAATACTTAAGAGATAGTGATGAAAATGCACCTAAATGAACTTGAATGCATGTTCTATGACCTGATTTTTTTCATAACTCTTCCCCACCCTCTCAGTACACACACACACACACACACACACACACACACACAATCACGGGCTTGCACAAACACAAACTACCTTTAACATGCTAGTGTTTGTGATATGAAGGCAGCATTGAATGGAGAGGGGGTAAATGCAGTATTAAAATTAGATAGGACTTGGTTTGACTTACAAATCAACTGCCTAACTCACATGATGACTTCTGGTACGTGTCTATGTCTCTGAGTTCAGGGGGCTTAATTAACGGTAATGGGTGTAACGAACTGGGTACAGTAGGTAGTCAAAGCCACTCAGCAACTGAGAATAGGAAAGGAAATGGGTCCTGGCCAGGTGGCTCAGTTGGTTGGAGCATCGTCCCATACACCAAAAGGTTGGGGGCTTGATTCCCCCAAGTTAGGGCACATGCCTAGGTTGTAGTTTGATTCCTGATAGGGGTGCATACGGGAGGCAATCAATTTATGTTTCTCTCTCCCTCTCTCTCTAAAAATCAATAAAAAACATATCCTCAGGTGAGGATTTAAAAAAAGGAAATGGGTTAGGAATTGGCAGTGGCCAATCTCAGAAATGCTTAAGTAATCTTTGAGATAAAATCCCGCAGATTTCATCCAAAAGTATAAAGCATTACTGGCAAGATAGAGGCTTTCCCTCTCACAGTCTCCATCCTCTTGTCCCTGATACATTCTTCAAAAAGCCTCAAGGCAGCCTAGAGGCTATGAAAGAGGAGATGTAATGGCTCAAAAGTGATTGAAGGGTGTGTTGACATTTAGAGCTCGCCACTCTTTGAAGTTTCAGGTTCAGGGTCTAAGCCCCTTTGGTCCAGACAGAGAAGGAGCAGAAAGTAGTTCTGACTATTCTAAGCTGGGGTTGTGCCTCAGTCACCTCAAGCACCATAAACAGGTCTCTCATCCATGCCTTATCTTCATTCTCAGAAGGCACCCTGGCACCCTTCTCTGCAAAAAGGTATAAAAATTATTTTAAGTCAAAAGACATTGTTGTTTTTTATTCACTCATTCAAAATCTACTCATTAATCATATACACAATTCAACATTAATAAGCTTCCATATAGGTTACCTCAAAATAATAAAGCATTAGTACCTTCGCCCTAGTTAACCTGGGAAGATGAGCTCACTCTCCAGTTACCCATGTTGGTAGACAGTAGAGCTCTTGTAACAATTTTTAATTTAAAATTGGAGAATTCTATACACACCTACCATCCTTCCCTTGACAGATGTGAAGAAGCAAGTCTTTGTGTCACTTAAAAACAGTTGAGGCATAAAAACATAAAAGATGCCATAAGAGTTTCATTCTTCATTTGGAGCCTCTACTTGGGAAAGGCAACATCAAGAATAGTTATTAGGCCGAAAACATAAGTTATAAGTATCTAAAGACAAGATATGTTACAGGCAATTGTACAGAAAGAACACCGTAAAATAACAATGGTTATAAGCTTTTTTTTCAAATTTAAAGAAACTTTTCAAATATGATTTAAGAATATTTGAAAAAGACTTAACAATGTTGATGACATCAGGAGCTTCTGTGTCTTTGGGCACAGAATCGTTTAATCATTTCACAGATAAAAGACCATATTACTCCTTTGTACATTGTTCATGTAACAATCTGCACCATATGATATATTAGTATACATATCCTATATAATAAAAGGGTAATATGCAAATTGACCCTAACAGCAGAACGACTGGGAATGACTGGTCACTATGACACACACTGACAACCAGGGGGCAGACGCTCAATGCAGGAGATTCCCCCTGGTGGTCAGTGTGCTCCCACAGGGGGAACTCTGCTCAGCCACAAGCCAGGCTGACGGCTGCCAGCACAGCAGTGGTGGTGGGAGCCTCTCCTGCCTCCTCAGCAGCGCTAAGGATGTCCGACTGCAGCTTAGGCCTGCTCCCCGCTGGCAAGTGGACATCCCCTGAGGGCTCCCGGGCTGCCAGAGGGATGTCTGACTGCCAGCTTAGGCCTGATCCCCTGGGGAGTGGGCCTAAGCCAGCAGGTGGATATCCCCCGAGGGGTCCCAGACTGCGAGAGGGCACAGGCCAGGCTGAGGGAACCCACCCCCTGCCCCTGAGTGCACAAATTTTTGTGCACCAGACCTCTAGTTTATGTATAATAATGTGTATGTAGTTAGGCACACATAGATTGCTTTGAAATATTCTTTATCCATTTATTAAACTGTATGTATTGTATTGACTTTATTATCTTAATTAACTATAAAAAAATTAAATAAACCAAAAATCAAATCCATTATATCATATCTATTCTTATTTAATTTATTTAATATATCTAGGCCCTGGCCAGGTAGCTCAGTTGGTTGGAGCATTGTCTTGTGCACCAAAAGGTTGCAGATTCATTCCAGTCGGAGTGTATACAGGAAGGCAACTGATTGATGTTTTTCTCTCACATCAGTGTTTCTCTCTCTCTCTCTCTCTCTCTCTCTCTCTCTCTTTCCCTCTCCCTCTCCCTCTCCCTCTCCCTCTCCCTCTCCCTCTCTCTCCCATCTCTCTAAAATCAATAAGCATGTGTCAGGTGAGGATTAAAAAATTATTATCATTATTATTATTATTATTATATCTAGTATAACCAACCTTCTGTATTATCATATCTAATCAATGCAACTAATTTTTCTTCAGATAAGAGGACAGGAAACAAAGAATTGCTTAGCAATTTCTTCATTTTATGAACACTAATTTCATATCACTTTAGCAAATTTGAGGTGACAAAGTAAACATACTAGTAGATACCATTCAAAGACATTTGCATCTTTTGTTAACCTGTTGCCAGTCTAAAAAATAAGGGTAAATGAAAATTTTATTTAGTTACCAGCATTTATATTGTATCTGTTTCATTCTTATAAATTGTCTAAGTGTCAAAGATTATATATTAATTAAACCATTTGTTAAGGCCTTCAAATTAATTAAGGATCGAGGAATTACAATTTTTGCTAATGTAATTAAACATTTTAAAAATCCATTATTACCTTTTCATTTAGTTGAATAGTGTTATGTGTATGTGTGTGTGTATATATATATTTTTTAAATGTTATGAAAACAGGGATGATGTGTTTAATTTAAATGATGATTTATTTAACTCAAAAATAATATAGGAAATTTAGGAACCTAAGTTGTAAGAAATTTAACCTTGATCTTGGACAAACCAAATTATCATGCTGATATTTTTATATGGGAAACTACCTTTTAAGCACTACATCATGCTCAAGGCTCTTCTTTTATCTTGGAATAAAGCCTTTTCTTCTTATCTTGTAACCATGGTAACAAAAACTATTTTGTAAATACAGTTTTCAGTGTCCACAGAAGAAACACAAACAGTTTAATAATTTTTTTATCTTTTAGATGTTTTTGACAGTTAATATGGAATACAAATTCTTAAAGTGCACACATAATCACAGGAAGATTATTTTAATCAATTATTTTTAAAATTTCCCAAGAGAGAGGAATGGAAAAAAGAAGTGAGAGGGGCAAACCTCAGACACTTAAGAAATTATTCCTGGAAAAAACAAATATACTTCTGCAAAAGAAGGGGATAAAAGTTTAGATTCGGGAAAACCCATTTTGATATATGTATATACACATATTACAGCTGGGGAATGACAAGAAGGAAGGGAAGGAGGGACGGCGGGGGGGGGGAGGGAGGGAGGGAGGGAGGGAGGGAGGGAGGGGCTCCTAAAATGGAAGGGCCTCAACAAAATATCAGAGCTCAGTTCAGCATGAACTTCCTCCTAGCCATGGGCAGTGAGGTCCTTCAAACAGCTAGAGACACTGAGGGTCCAATACACCCCCTACAGTGAATGAGTTGAGGGTTGCCATCCAAGGCATTAAGGCTCTCAGATGAATATTGATGCACCTCCAATGGTAGATACACTCCAGCCATGACCTCCCCAAGCCCCACTGTACTAGAACAAGTCGGCATTCATTGCCCTCTTGCTGCAAGGCAGGTAGCGTACCTGGAGAACTGGGGGGCATCTTAGAGGTGCTGGAAGAACTTTTTCTCACACCTGGGTTTCTGTTGGGTGGTTGGGGGAGTGGTCAAACAAGCAGGAGTTTGCTCTGGATTAGATGCTGTCGGGAAGTGGGGGTAGTTCTATGATTTGATGTCCTAATTTCTTATCTGGAATGTAATAGGAACCAAGCAGGGCTAAAGGTGTAGTTGGCAAAAAAAAAAAAATTTTAAATAAAAATGGAGCCATTACTGGCATTAGTCAGGAAAGGGATATGTTTGTTTATTTTTGTGATTTGGATATTTCTTTTGTCTGTGCTGAGACATGGCTATGCCATGACCTCATCTTTGCCTCACCCTGTCAAGGTCACAGAGTGACCTTGTCTGGTGTGTTCTGTGAAATGGTTTGTGTTCAGTGGAACTCTGTGACCTGACCCTGAGTGCCCAGGCAGGTGTCAGCTGTCCAGAGCTGCTTTTTTCTTTCTCATTGGAGATCAAGGAGGGGAGGAAGACACAGGATGATGAAAGAAAAATTAAACAAATTAAAGTCACAAACGGAAAATTAAACAAATGGAAAACATTTTTAAAACTCCAGGAAATACAAAAGCTGCAGAAAAGGGAAAGTAATCATAGCAAGTTATATAACTTAGTATAAATGTCATTTATATGTTCTTAATATATAAAAACTAAATACTGACTCATACAACTTAACAAAAGGAAGATAAACAACCCAATCAAAAAATGGGCAATGGACCTAAATAGACACTTTTCGAAAGAGGACATAAGGAAGGCCAAGAGTCATATGAAAACATGCTCAAGGTCACTAATCATCTGAGAGATGCAAATCAAAACTACAATGAGGTACCATCTCACACCTGTCAGAACGGCTATCATCAACAAATGACAAGTGCTGGCAAGGATGCGGGGGGAAAAAGGAACCCTCGTGCACTGCTGGTGGGAATGCAGATTGGTGCAGCCACTGTAGAGAACAGTATGGAGTTTCCTCAAAAAACTAAAAATGGAACTCCCATTTGACCCAGTAATCCCACTTCTAGGAATATATCCCAAGAAACCAGAAACACCAATCAGAAAAGATATATGCACCCCTATGTTCATAGAGGCACAATTTACAATAGCTAAGATTTGGAAACAGCCTAAGTGTCCATCAGCAGATGAGTGGATTAAAAAACTGTGGCACATCTACACAATGGAATACTACACTGCTGTAAAAAGGAAGGAACTCCTACCATTTGCAACAGCATGGATGGACCTGGAGAGCATTATGCTAAGTGAAATAAGTCAGAGAAAGATAAATATCACATGATCTCACTCATTTGTGGAATATAATGAACAACATAAACTGATGAACAAAAACAGATCCAGAGACAGAGAAGCATCAATCAGACCGTCAAACCTCAGAGGGAAGGTAGGGGAGGGTGGGGGTAAGTGGGAGAGATCAACCAAAGGACTTGTATGCATGCGTATAAGCATAACCAATGAACACAGACACCAGGGGGTGAGGGCATGAGGGGGGGGGGAGGATAAGGACACATATGTAATACCTTAATCAATAAAGAAAAAAACTTTCATAATTAATAAAACATGTTCTTTAACCAAAAAAAGAAACAAAACTAAATACTGATCTAACCAAAATTACAACCTCCCTATTTTAGAAGGATGGATGAAGGGTGCTTTTCAAAGGGAGGGAGGGGGAGAATAAAAGAGAGCTAAGCCCTCGACTTCCCTATGGGCAGCTCAATAGATAATGCCTAAGAGTGAAACCTCATGAAATAGTAAATTACTCTATCATATGGAGATACGGAAGTGAATTTTTAAAGCAGCCTAAAGGGAGGGGAAATTAAAGGACAGAGCATAGAAAACTGTAACTGTTCTTAACAACCCTTAAAGAACTATTTGTTTAAACATTTTAATATATATATATTTTTTAAGAATGAGTAGGAGTAGCCAGCTGAAGGGAACAGAGAAGCAAGGGGAAGGGAACAGAATGAGAAAAGCCTGCAGAGTGTTAGGAGCTAAGGAAGCCATAGGAAGGATGGGCAGAGCTCAGAGCACTCTGTATTTCCACACAGGACACAAAAACTTCTGGAGACACATATTTCTGTACTGTTCATAGTGGCACACAGATGCCACAATGTGGGAGCCTCAGCGCCATGCCTCTCTGGGGCCTCAGTTCCTGCCCTGATTTTCCTCCTAACAACTCTGCATAACCATGTCACAGATCCAAAGAAACATTGGATGGAAGGCATGATTTGGAAGTTCGTGTGCTCCAGAAATGCACGAAGTCATTCTCAGTCTTTACCCAGTAATTTTTTTAGCTTAACAACCTCCCCATAAACATGGACACCATTGTGAACAACTGACAGGAAGACATTTTCCATTTGTTAACTAAGAAAAGGCACCTGAACACATTTTGGAAAGCTAACACTAAGTAACAAAAACTGCCAAAGGCATTGATCTGATACTAAATATAGACCAATGTGAGGAGGTGAAAAATATCCCTCCTCTAAACTTCATGTTCTTACTGAAAGGCTTCTGTCCTTGAATTCACCTTGAGAGGGTTGCACAGGAATAAAGGGTTTATTCAAAGACACACATCTTCAGAGAAAGGATGCAAGGAAATGGAAAGTGCAAAGCTGCTCCTCCTGTTTTTGCTGAATTGTTCTCCCCCTCTAATAGAGCAGAAAGCTGCATGAGGTTGCCAACGGAAGTCCTTGACATTGGAGCTTGAAAACCTTATGGTTTCAGAATGTGTCCATGTTCCCCGGATCCCCAGGGAGAAATGAAGTTCTGGGGCAGATTTCTACTCTCTAGAAAGCACACAGAGACATGGCGGGGGCGGGGTAGAGGGGGAGGAAAGGGGATATAACTGCACATGTGGAAAGAAAATCCATCATTTTCTGGTAGTTTGGTATTTTGATTAAATAGTGATTGCATTTGGAGAGCATCATTATAATAGCTAAATTCCAGAGTGGATGGTCTTTTGTTCTGTGCATTTAAATCTTCTCTCCCCAATAAGATTGAGGGGCTGGCTAAGATTATAATCATCACTTTTTTTCCTGAATGTCTACTCTCTGGAGGGATACTATGTTAGACAGGAAAAAGAATTTTAAAACCGTGCCAATGTTCATAGCAGCACTATTCACGATAGTCAAAAGCTGGGAACAACCCAGGTGTCCATCATTGGATGAATGAATAAGCAAAAGGTGGTCTATCCACACATGGGATGTTTGTTATTCAGCATTAAAAAGAAGGAAATTCTGACACATGCTGTAACTCGGATGAACCTTGAGGACATTATGCTCAGTAAAATAAGGCAGTCACAAAAGGGCAAATACCAGGTATTGTGTGATTCCACTTATATGAGGTCCATAGAGTAATCAAATTCATAGATACAGAAAGCAAAATGGTAGCTGCGAGGGGCTGGGGGGATAAATGCTTATCCATTCATTCAATATTAAAATGGTAAGTTTTATGTTGTGTACATTTACACTATTTTTACAAAAAGACCATTGGCCAGTCATTTTCCTTCCCTGAGCATCAGCTACGAAGTAACTGTGTTGGAACATTTGGCCTCTGAGGATACCTTGAACTCTGTGAGTCCATATGCCTAAAACACTTCTTCCATCCTCATGGAGATAGCACTAAGTTGGAGACGAGATGCATGGATAAAAAGATAAAATAATACTCGTTCATTTCTAAGTTCCCAATTAGTGATAAAGAATGATTATGTGTCCCTCAGAGGAGACCAGCTTTGTGGAAATAAAACTGGTCAATGTCTGTTTACAAGTATCAGAAGTGGACTTAGGTTCCATGCTGGTGGGTGGGGTTGGCACAGGGAGCAGCCTTGCCACACCAGGAGTCCATGGAACAGCAAGGAGGCAAGATCGGTGGTGGTAGGAGTACCTGTGTCCAAGCACTGTGGGGAGACATTGACGAGGAGGGACACTGAATGGAAGAGAGAGGGCAGAAGACCTGGCCCATCCACAAGCTAGCTGTGTGGCCTTGGTGTGTCCCTCGGACTGTATGACACCAGGGCTTCCTCCTCTGCAAAATGAAGATCACAAACTGACTGATCTCGCCCTGCCTGCCCTAAAGCTCCAGGATTCTACCTACCATCAGCAGCAATCATGTATGGAAATTCCCACTGCCAGGACATTGGGACTCGAGCAGGCCTCAGCCTGGAACCTGCCCTCTTGAGGCTGCCTTTCTTATAGGCAGCAGCTAGTCAAGCAGACCAAAGAAAACTCAAAGAATGCTGTAAGAAAAGCCTTCTAGTAATAATATATATGATGAATTATACTGAGAGAGCTTCTAAAGGCAATGAGACCAGCCGGGGAAACATTGTGGAAGTTTAGGTGTGGATTAACATCCATGAAGACCTGAACTGGGGAGGAGAGAATGAAATGGAAAGTATAAATGCATGAACTCTAGAACCAGATAGATATTAAAGCTCTCACCACAGTACTTTGTGCTTCCTCCTCCCTTGCCCTACCCCACTTCAGCCTCCCAAAGCTGCCTTTCTTTCTAAGTTTCTCCTGTGCTCTTGGAATCAATCCTTTACCCCATGGTCACTGAGCCCTCATACACCCTCAACATACTCAGAGAACGCTCCCAAACTGAAATTGCCCTTGGTCCTGAGGACAGAAGTTTCCTTGGGCTCATAAATGGAAGTGGCTCACCTTCCAGGTCAAGCATGGGAAGTAGGTGGTATTTTTCTGCTTTCCCATGTGTACCTGTCATGTCTTCCCAGTGTGTCATCATCTTAGCCATCTTTGTGTTCTCCACAGGGGTTCACACAGAGCTATGCACATAGTAGGCACTCAGTAAGCTCACTGAATACACTGAAGTGTCATAGCCAGGCAGAGAAGGAGAGGTGGATGGACAACACACTGAGAATTAAATGAAGGAACATCCCCCTCCAGGAGCTTGGAGAATGGCCAGCTGACTCAGCATCCATCAGTCCCACTGGGCCTGTAAGCTTCGGTGATTGGCCCTGTTGCAACTTAAATTTCTTCTGAGTAGGATCATAAATATTAATCTGAAAACTTAGTGAGAATGGCTCCTCCTTTTTCACATCCAAGACTCAGGGACAGAAATATTTGCCATCATGTCTAGATTATTGAGCATTGTACATATAAGAAAAGCACATTATCCAGAATGTGTCCTTGTTATTTATCTTAAAGTAGTGGGTAGAAAATGACCTTTGAGATTGCTGGGACAAAGCCCAAGGCTCTGCTAAGTTGGAAATCTGTGTAGTGGCTAAAACAGCCTACGTCCAGATTAATTATGGATGCTCTGCCATTTCAAGATTACATTAGGGAGGAAGCGTGTCACCAACTGTGATCAATGGATGGGATGTGAGTCTCAGCTTCTTCTTTTTAAAATAAGTAAGTTGAGGTTTGAAGAAAATTTGAGATCACTTTGGGTTGAGGAAAATAAAATCTGTTTAGCTAATTCTTCGGAATTGTTCCTGGGACTCCACAAATCCGCAACCTCCCTTCCCCAGATGCATTCAGAATGTTGAAGAGGAGTCATTTGAAACCTAAAGTTTGATTTCTTATCTTGGTTTCTCACCAAAACTAAAAATAAAAAGGCAAAAGAAGGAAGTTGGATTGTGAGTAAATATGATACCCAAACACTAAAAAAATAGCTTTTAAAATAAGTTTAAAAACCAACATAGTCTCAACAACCACAGAAAGCTTAACAGTTTGGTGCATTTTCCATGTGTTATATATACATGATTAAGAACTAATGTACCTACATATCTGCATCTTTTTTTAAATTTTATTTCTTGATTATTTTTGAGGGGGGGGGAGAAAAACATCGATTTATTTATGCATTTATTGGTTGATTCTTGTATGTGCCCTGACCAGGGATGGAGCCCACAACCTTGGCATGTCAGGACAATGTTCTAACCAACTGAGCTACCAGGCCTGGGCTGTATCATTTTTAAATTAACATTTTTAAGTGGATTCCATTTTAAAGGTTTGATAGAGGCCTAGATTTTCTAAAAGACTTCTGTTCTATGAAAGGAAACATTGCAGGAATGGGTTGAAGTGTATTTATTCTTGAAGTGTATTTGCTTGTTGAAGAATGGTAGGTCTGTTGTATGTAGTTCAAGTTCAGCTCCACACACAGCTGTCAGCCACAGTGACCTTCACAGTTGTCCACGCATACATTGCCTGTAGGCTTTGGGAAATCATTATATTTGACCTGACACCATCTATTGAGATGAAAATGTTGTTAATTGCTTTAGTTATAGATAGAATAGTAGCAGGAATAAACCATCAGAAAATTGTGGTATTATATCTTTTTTGATATTTTAAACCAGTTATTTTTCTAGCCAAATGAGAATGCCTTGGTAAAGCACATTTCCTTATTAATTTTTGTTTTTCATATATGTGCTTGGGTTTTATAAGTTCTATCACTGAACCAAATTCAGTACAGACTTTTACATATAAAAACCGAGGGTTGAGACCCAAAAAAATTCCTTAAACAACATACAGCTTCTGAAAGCAACATCAAACCCAAAATATATCCTATCTATTATTTGCACTTTCATGGCATTGCCTCTTGGTTGATAAAGTATCTGGTATTCACTCCTGAGCATCATCTTAGCACAAAAAGAAAATTCATTGTCAGGGCTAAGGAAGCAGAATAAGATCTACAGAGAACCACTGGGGTTAGAAATGGGAAGCTGGCCATCAGTTTACAGGAAGAGGGGTTCAATTTAGAACATGACCAGGGGCCAGGCCAATACCTATTGCCCAATGTCATCGTCAGTACCAGACTCAAGGATGGAATCAAACACTGAGGCGGTGTTCAATAGGGATTTGAGGATTTCTGAAGTAGAAAACTAGATAGGTATCCACATAGTTCCTACTCACACCTATTCTATGCAGAGTTCTAATGGATATCATGGTCTGGCTTCCTACACCTTGCAAGATCCAACACAAATTAGAAGAATGTTCTGGATGGAATATTACAGGCAGGCACATCAACTACAGTAAGAACAGGGAGATAGATGCTTATCAGTAACAGAGGAGATAAATGGTCAGATCTGAAAAGTAAAAAAAAAAAATCCTATGTAACTTTATTTTGCAGAGGAGCAAAGAACCTAAACAGCTCTGGAGACATCAGTGTATATATTACTAAAGAGTCAGTCAAGAAAAAGGCAACTGCTATTCCCTTTAAGGCAGCAAATGAACAAATAAAATTTGGGGTAGCCATTCCCACCCAAAATAAGTTTGATGCTTTTAGTTTCCATTTGCTTTAAAAGGGGAAACCGTTTATCTGGACTAGTTCTGCTTCATTTGGCAGCGCAGTATTTTTTCCTGAAACATGATGGGTCATTAAAAGACTCCACAGACTCTGAATGAAGTTGCACAACCATAGATGCCTTCTCCCTACGTTAGAACAGAGCAATGGCAATTAAAAATCATAGAGTCATTCTTTTCATGACAGGTCTTATCAAGGTAAACTGTAGTCCTGTTACTGACCTTGGTGTCAAAGCAATGTTAGAGCCCACCTGAGTCTCAGACCAACTGGCATTTTAAAGCCTAAGTGTGCTTACACGGCAAAAAAAAAAGTCTTGGTTGCCTTGAGCTCACTTATAAATTCATCCTCAGCCAAGGTGATACCAAGACTCCTGCCTTGTCAGCAGGGGTGTCTTCATTGAAGTCCCATCCAGATTCTTCTGCTTTGAGGATACTCCTTTGGGGAGGGGTTGAGAATCTATCTCTTGTACAACCAGCTCTCAGAATCAGGAGAGTTTCTTGCAGACCAGTCAATTTCAGTGAAAGATACCTGGGCTAGTTGGCTCACATTCCGCAGTCTTCAAACTGTCACAAAGATCTACTCCCCTACTGCTATGGCTTCCTCCTCCCCCTCCTCATTCTCATTTCATTAGCAACCAGCATGAGTGTTGACGCTCTTCGAGGTGAATATGACGTGTTAATGAATATAAACCATCTGTGTGCTCGAGTGATTTTTCTTCTAATAAACCTAGTGATAGGCTGTAAACAAATGTAAAGGGAAGAGCAACCTTCCGGAGGCATCTGAGAAAACAAAAGGCAAGTGGGGTCTGAGTCAGATTGTTGGTGAATCTGAACAGGCCACCAACTTCCTACTCTGGTGTGTGTTCCTACCTCGATGTTGGGGGCCTTATGATCCTGGACAGTCCCACCTACCCCAAAGCATCCAAATTAGGCTCACTTTTTAGTTTATGGATGCTATAAAGTATTTTCTTAATTGAATTTATTGGGGTGATTAGAAGTAGGAAAAGAGGGAGGATAAATGGTGATGGAAGGAGACTCGACTTGGGGTGGTAAACATACAGTACAATATGGGCTCACTGTTAAGCAAAGCAGATGGTGTGGTGGGTAAACTGTAGGAATACTGTTAATCTTTGCAAATGGACCTCGTGGTCCGAATGGGTAATTGCTTATTTCCTTCGGTGAGAAGTTACAACCTCATCAAAATTCTACAGCCCACTCTTGAGTTTGCATCTACGTCTGACAAGAAGGATTTATTTCGAGAAGATAAAGGGGAAAAGAAAGATCACTGTCTTTCTCTGGAGCACAGTGATGCTCAAGAAAGAACAGATCAAAAAAGACCTCTCCCCGTTACCTCAGTTCCATTCAGCCTACATTTTCCAAGTTGCCAGTAATCAAGGCATTGGGAAAGGAACGATAGCCCCTCCTTGTGAAGAATTTATTTTAATAACTCTCTAATAACATGCTGCTCCCATAGCATTATAAGCCATTCCTGAAGAATTTGTTATCTAAGATAGTATTTGTCAGTGAAGACTGCTTGTCAATGAATGGAGAGACTGATGAATTGGCTATCAACATAGACAAGGGAGCATATTGATTGCATTGGCTTTGTATTTGGTAATATATTAGATAGCAACCATGCATGGAAAATACACTCTGTAACGAAGAGCATTTTCCTTTATATTCCATTAAGGCTCTTGCACATGTTGTTCTGGCAAAATAGGTCATGACTGTGATGAAAAGATCGTCATGTTTTCATGTCTTTACCATAAAAGTGAAGTAAAGGGAAGTTTTTATATAACATTATCAGTCCAAAAAATAGTCATGATATCAAAACCCTTCACCTTTTCAATCCCTCCAAAGTTCATTTGTCATCTTAAAAGCCTTGTAAGTAGACTTGGTTCTGGTGGGTAGGACTCCATTTGTGAGCGGATATTTAAAGGGATACATTCTCCTTCCTTCTGGAGATGGCAACCCCATTGTCTTCATCCCCCAACCATTCTGATCTCCTCCATCTCTGAATCTCATAAATCAAATTGTTAGTGGCATTCATTTGACTAAAGATAATAATGACATCATTATTATAGTCACTACCATGCCTGGTGCTTATCTAAAAATCCCTATCATGTCAGGCACATCATCCCCATTTTACAAGTCAGGAAACTGAGGTTCAGAAGGTTAAATAACTTGTCTGAGGTCACACAGCTATGAAGACAGTCAGGGTTCAAACCCAGCATCTACTGTCTTGAAAATCATGATCTTGCTTCTGCACCACTTGGCTGTCTAGTCATGGATGTCCTTGCATTACCTAGGAGGTGGTAATTCTTTTGAAAGTGCCTGCCTCATTCCCCCACTGTGTCTCCTGTTCACTTTGCTGAACTCATATATAGTTTTCAGTTAATATGGGAGCAATTAAATTGAATTCCCCTCTTTTGGGCCCTTATCTCAAGCTTCTCTTCTTTATTTGTAGATGGATCATCACCATTACCTCTAACTCTTTTTGAAGAATTGCCTCTCCTTTGATTCTATGTGAACTGTTTTATGTCCCCTTTACTAAAACCAGGAGTGTCCCATCTGTGTCTACTATGTAAATGTAAATTCCTAAAAAAAGTAGCATTTATTGGCCAGAAATTAGAGGAGAGTAAATAAATCCTTGAAATTAAAAAGAGGGAGGAAGCTGGAGTAGCCATCCCCCATCTCTGCTGTCCATGGGGTCAACCTTTCCATCCTAAAAGCAAGAGGAAGGCTTACATGTCTCTGAAGTCCCATTCATTTCCAAATGAAGGTACTGGGTCATAGGTTCCATACATAGGCAACAACCCATGAAGGGACAGGTGAGGAGACACATATCCTGATGCACCCTGGGAAGACACCTGGGCTTTCTTACTAAATTTCACCTTCCTGTGGCCTTCCCTGGCCACTGTTTTTAAAATTGCAAATCCTACCACATGCCCACCCTATTCCTCTAGGAGGGAGAAAATGGAACTGAGGCCCATATCCTGTGCATCCTGGGACCATCTTGTACCAGTTTCAGGTGCAGGACACCCCTCTACTCTCTCCCCTCTCCTCCCTGGCCAAGGAAGGGTCTGACAGTGGCTCTTGGGACCATTGATTGGTTAACTGACCTTTACTGTATAATTATTTTAAATAACCCACCATCATTTGTTTTTAAATTAAACATAGTTGAAGGGATACAAGCACATATTTGGGTGCAAATAATCCCCAAAGTACCAGCAGTGAGTGTCATCTCTGTTATTACTTTACCTTCACTGTCCCATAATGCAGCAGGTGAAGGGTCTGTGGTTTGTTATTGTTGGGGCAGTTTAGCCTTATATTTATGATATTAAATGAAAGGCGGCAACCCTCTGACACTCGTGAAAGTGGAGGAACCTGTGAAGGTGGAAAGCCTTCTTTCCCTGCCCACAAGTGTTCACAGGGCTGGTCCTACAGGCACACCTGACCAATGGGGCACCTCCCCATCACTCAGGCAGGAGGCTGAACAACAGTTGGTCCTGGGCACACACTGTGTGCGGGGGCTGGAGAACAGGGCTGGGATGCCTAGCCAGACCCCCTTTCCCCCAGTGCCACTCGATGTAGCCAGGGTTTCTCGGTACCTGAGCACCCAGGGCAAATCTCCTCACAAGGAAAGGAAGATAGGAGTGAAAAAACTCCAACTGGCAACAGGGGCAACGTCTTGGAACAGGAAAGAGGGAAGATGGGGGAAATTTCTCTAGTATTTGAATCAAATCCAGGGCCTTTTTATATTTTACAATATGTGTGCAAAAGGATCACATTTTAACCTGGCAAAATCATGATAAACTACAAGAGAAGAAAAAACCCTATAACCATTTGATTCAACTGAGTAAAAATCATAATTACTATAATTATTTTTAAATTACATGTCTATTACATAGCTATATATATGTGTGTGTTGTGTATGTATATATGCTATGCAATATATATATTTTAAGCCATGTAACTTTTGTTTGCTTATGGCACAGAATTCCAGTTTTTGTATGTTCCACCTTCCTATTTTACCATTCAGACAAGAGGGAACAATTAGAGAGAAAAGGGTATTTGCTCTGCCAGGGCAGGGCTTCTGGCTGTTCTAGAAAAAAATGTCTGTTTGTTTTGTAAACATCTTGATCCAGAGCAAGGCCTTTCTGGGTTCCCACGAGGTTCATGCTCTATGATAATATATTATAAATTAGACTTAGCTAACAGCAAGATACATTGATGTGTTCTGGATACGGAAACAGACTAAGGCTCCCTGATAAATAAGAAAAATTTCACCAATTATTGTCAATCAGACATTGAAATGTGCTCTGGAGGGAAGAGAGAGAAGCAACATTATTCATGTCACTTAAAATTAAACCAGGCCATCAATTTCTCTGCCTCTCGGCTGTTTGTCCTATTTTGAGTGATGCTTCTGGAATCAATATCAGAAACGGGGGAGAGTAGATGCTGAGCAATTTGTCGGGATAATTGTTTTTACGATAAATCTGCAGAAAAAGAAATGGGGTTCAAGTCAGGTATGAAATAGGCACCTCCTCAGAGCACCTCCCTTGTACAGTGTGTGCTGTGTGCTGCTTATACAAAGCCGTAAGGGAATGATAACCGTCGCTGAGGAGGGAGGGTGTATTTATAGAAATCCGATAAATGTGGGTGGACATTCCTGCTCTGCTACTTATTGACTTTTTGTTCCTGGGTGTCCTCATCCATATAGTGAGAAATAATGATAGACCCGCCTCTTCAGGCTGCTGAGAAAATGAAACAAAATAAAGTAGGTGACGCTTTTAGCACATGGAACAGCACAGAGGAACATCCAGTACCTCCATGGGCGTGGGCTGTGTCTGCTTTGTTCCTCCTGCCCCCAGGACCGACTGGGCGTATAGCACATGACAGATGCCCCCAAATATTGGTCAAATGGATTAATTAGTGAATTCTAGCCAACTGGGTATTATTATTTTACATCCTTTGACGTTTTGATGGCTATACAATATTCCATTACATGGATGTAATATCCTTAACCTTGTACCTCTGTGCATTTCTGGGTGTTCAATATGTCTCTGTGAGTGACATCTCTCTCTACAGACAGGTGTATTTGGAGGAGCAGGGGTTCTGGTGTGGCCGGAGAACTGTCCACCCAAATCTGATAAAGGAATCTTGGGGCAACATAAAGAGAAAGGCTATGCAGTTATGCTCTAAAATCAAGGAGAGTTAGAATGCTGGGACTGGAGCGGACCTTGCTCCAGATTCCTCACCTGAGCCACAGAGGCTCCGTGGAGAGCTGAGCCCAGAAAGTGCCGGGTCTTTGATGAGAATCCAGGCCCAACCCCCAGTCCCAAGTGTCTTCGCTCTAGAGCAGTGTATACTTTTATGTATACCTGTGTGTGTTCATAGTTAACACGTGTGCTGTGCCCCAGGCACACAGCGGATGCTACTGAACGTGCACCTCCCTGGCCTGCATTTGACCCAGATCACAGAGGTTAGAGTTCAGGCCATCACACCCCTCCTTTTTTGGGTGAGGTTAGGTGACTGGGAGGACTTTATGAAACACTTTGGTGACTTTTCCTGCTGTGGAAATTTGAACAGAGGGCATGAGGTGAGCTCCAACTATCACTGTGAAAAAGCTGCCAGAGTCACTGTCAAAAAACCACACACGGCATCGCCTACTTGGGTGAATTCAACCTGAATTCCAGAAATTCAGTCCAACATGCCACTGAGTTCACCAGACTAAGGGAAATTATTCATATTGAGAACAGTGTAAAAAAAGACCCCCATGCAACCCCATTGATGCCTGGCTCTCGGAGGGCTTACTGTGCTCGTGCAGACATGGTTGTCTGGTTTTCTGGTTGTTAGATACAGGGGAAATCTGCATCCTTGAAGGAGGGTTCTTCCATTAGCCTCCTCAGCACTGCAAGTGTTCGCCAGAGTTTTTGTAGTGTTCACAGTAATGGGCCCAATGAACTACACAACAACCCACCTTCAGAAGACGTTCAAATGAATGACGCTAACGGGACCGTGATCTTCACTTTTACTCAATAGAGATCCCAGTTTGACCCAGTTATATCTGACCTGGGATTCAGGCAGATTTGGGGAAAGGAAGGTTGTGGGGTCAAGGAGTCTTTCCCTGAGGGATCCCAGGGTCTCTTGGGAAAGAACTTATTCAAGGGAAGAGAGGACACGATAAGAAGCACAGCCCATTCTCAGGGCTGAGGGCCACCTGGGTTTTACTGTGGTGACTGGCAATCCAGAGGCCTGTCCATCAGGAGAGCAGCTACAGCAAAGACTTGCTGTGAATAACTCGGCGAAGGAGCAGCAGGTCGCCACGCAGACCTTTGTGAGAAACACTGGAAAGGTCAGGGACAGGGACCATCCCAGGTCAGAGAGAGCCCGCACGGTGGGCCCACAGTCCTGTAGCTATGGTAAAAACTCAGCCGCATCTGCAGGGATTGCTGGCTGCACCAGCAGCTTGGCCGTGACCACAGAGAGCACCCAGGCCCAGATAGATGTTCAGTACCAGCATTCAGCACCGGGGTGGGCACCCTTCCCAGTCCCCAGAAGGGCCGTCACTGCCTTGATGTTCCAGGAGGGAGAGGTTAGCAGGAGCTTGGTGCTCAGAGGGGAGGACGGGCTACGTAGGCGCTGTAATTATTGGGGAGACTTTGGGAGACTGGGGACCCAGGAAGTCCTGAAGTCACAGCCAGAGAAACACTGCTTTATTGATGTTGAGACTCTACCCCCGGCCAGGATCCAGTATGTGCAGGTGTCCCTTTGTCCTAGAATCTGTCTTTGGGGTGGAACCATTCACAGACTGGGAGGAGGCACCAGCAGCCAGGGCACCCTGCATCTGCACTGTGTCTGGAGGGAATAGAAGCATGACTAAGCTGACTTGCATTCTGCCAACCAAAGGAAAATATAATTAACACAGCAGCGAGACTCAGCAGAGCCCATGGGAACCTCCAACAAGGAAAGGGCTCCCACAGCTCGAGGTGATGTCAGAGAAAAGAAAAGGCCACCCTTCTCTGATCCCATAGCTGTCCCCTCTCTCATGCCTACAGTTTAATAAAGGGACAAGACAATGAAAGCCAGGGCAGCCCTGCCAGTGAAAAGGACTTCCTGCCGCTAGTGGTGATGGCAGGGGCTCTGGTCCTGCGTCTCTGAGTCAGCTGTTGTATACAGCCCTGGTAACACCTTCCTGCAGAGACAAGAAAGCTCCCGGACCCCAGGAAGGAGTGAGGCCAGTTGCTGTGTCAGTACACCCCAAGCTTATAATGTCAAGAGATGGAAGATCAGGCAGATATTAGCAGCCCCCCAGGAACAGAACTGTGAGAGCTGGCTGGTGTCCATCTGGAGCGAACAGCCTCCGAAAAGGTGCAAAGGAACACTGCTCTCTAATCCATCTACTGGGCCTTCTCTTTCCCTCGGTGACACAGATGTGTATTTAGAGACTATTTGCTAAGCTTTATAGATTTTTGTTTACTTAATATTACCATAGCTTCTTGGATACATTCAACTGCGGTATTCTCAAAGTCTTTAATTATTTTACCTTTTTTCCCAGGACTTTTACAGGTTGGTGTGCAGCTTCTATTAGCTGGAAAGTCCTTTCTCTTTCATGCAGGTTCTAAAACTAAGGCCTGAAGCATGGCCACCTGACTCCTTCCCCATTGCCCAGGCCCGTGGTCCGCAAAGTGCGGCTCGCAAGCCACATGCGGCTCTTTGGCCCCTTGAGTGTGGCTCTTCCTAAGCCTTAGGAGTACCTTAATTAAGTTAATAACAATGTACCTACCTATATAGTTTAAGTTTAAAAAATTGGGCTCTCAAAAGAAATTTCAATCATTGTACTGTTGATATTTGGCTCTGTTGACTAATGAGTTTGCCGACCACTGGCCCAGGCTCATTTATCCTGTCTTCCCGCACTTGCACCTGCTCACTCAGGCATTGTGAAATTGGTTGAAATATCTGCCTTTCATTATGAGACTAGATGTCTCTATTCATTCCACATAAATTTAAAGAACATTGATATTGGATTGGAATGCGATGGCAGAATTGGCTCTGATTATATTCTATCTTATTTCACAGGCTTTGGTTGGGATTTAATGAACTCTGCATATAAACATAATTTTATGAAAAAATAATAGTCTCTTTCATTTCTTAATAATATGGTGGTTTTAATGAAATGATGTGATTCTGTTGAATCTGGTTTCCTCTAGAGAAGTGGAGAAGGAGGGACAGAAAGAGCTGAACACGTACAGGTTGACACGCTTCTCAAAGTCATCTTTTTTAATAAGTGAGGGTGGTGCCCTGGATGGTGTGGCTCAGTGTTTCAAGCCTTGGCCAGAGCACCAAAGGGTGGCAGGTTAAGGGCACATACCTGGGCTGTGGGTTTGTTCCCCACCCCAGCTCGGGGAGCGTGCATGAGATGACCAGTCAATGTGTCTCTCCCACATCAATGTTTCTCTCTGTCTCTCCCCATCACCCTCCTTCCTCCCTTTCTCTCTCTCTCTCTCTCTCTCTCTCTCTCTCTCTCTCTCTCTCTGAAAAAGCAATGGGAAAAATATCCTCGGGTGAAGATTAACAAAAAAAAGTGATAGTCGTAATGCTCTTTTTAAAAAGTTAACATTGCCTTTAAGAAGAGCTTACCCAATGGGGAGTCTGTGAATACTGACTGGCTCCTATCTAACCCACACTTCCTGCTTGCTTGATGAAAAAGAAAAACGTCAAAAATAATATCTATATTCCAAACCAAGTGTTAAGTCATTTAAACAACTAGAGGCAAGAAAGTGTGGGCAACTTCCCCACCCCCACCCATCCCTCTAGTCTGGAGTCATCAGTGAAGATCTAATGTCGCAGAACCTATATCCAAAATAAATGCCCTGCATTCCTTAAGGAACATTTAAAAGTAACTGGTTCTGACTTAAAATTTATTCACTCATTAGACAATCAGTCTTTCAGATGTTTTAAAGGTAAAACACTCAAGTTCATCACCAGAATCCCAATGGTGTGGAAAGAAACCGACCAGGCTTCTCTTGGCTCCTCTTTTGCTAAAACATCCATTGCATTTGCTGACTGTGGGACTGAGTAAAGGACTTCACTTCCCTGAGCACTGAAAATGTCCCAGGCAGACAGGGTAATAATTTCTCCCAGGGTGGCTCTAGGGCAGTGATGGCGAACCTTTTGAGCTCGGCATGTCAGCATTTTGAAAAACCCTAACTTAACTCTGGTGCCGTGTCACATATAGAAATTTTTTGATATTTGCAACCATAGTAAAACAAAGATGTATATCTTTGATATTTATTTTATATATTTTATATATTTAAATGCCATTTAACAAAGAAAAATCAACCAAAAAAATGAGTTCGCGTGTCACCTCTGACACGCGTGTCATAGGTTCGCCATCACTGATCTAGGGGTTCACATACTTAAGTAACAGTCGTGAAGATGCCTAGCTAAGAAGCAATCATTTATTCTCTCATTCAACAAATCTTTATTTATTGGCCCAGGAACTGTGCTACGTACGTGCCTGGGATCTACTGGTGATTACCTGGTGACCAGCACAGGAGGACACTGGAATTTCCCTAATTCTTTCCTGATGTTGCAGCCTGGCCAGCCCCAGACAGCCCACTAAGCCTGGCCAGGTCCCCTGCTGGACAAACAGCGCTGTGCTCACCTTCCCTCTGCTTTGCTTTTGATTCCCTAGGAGGCATGGCTCCAGCCCCCAGGGAAAGCCCTTCCCCCACAAATCCAAGCAGTCCCCTCTCATCCTGATGCCCTGCCTGCTTTCCCACCACAAGCAGCCTATAAGGACCCTCCTTCTCTCCTAAGATATGTTACCCTAGGTTTGAAGGTCCCCAAGCCCACATTCCTGGCGATGGCTCTCAGTAGCTGCAAAGAATTACCACACCTAGTTTGTCACCAGAACCCCAATAGTGTAGAAAGAAAACATCTGAAAGACTGATTTCCTAATGAGTGATCACAGGATCACCAGGACCTAGTGGGAGTCAGATGATTTTGATAGGAACCTGGGTTTGGGAACCACTGTTTCCAGTTACAAGATTATGAACTTTTGTTTGGGCTTTTCAGAACCAGCAGGCATTTCCCTCCAATACCTCTTCCAGGAGCTGACCCTTCCCATCTGCTTGTTGCCCAGTTCTCAAAGCCTTACCACCAAGTCTTTCTAATCTTGTGCATAAAAACCTCATCACTGCACAGAATAAAAAAGACTGGGTTTTTATATACTTTTAGCCAGCTCTTGGCCCTGTCCCATGCAGAGCACACACCATACAGATTGGATTTTAAGGACACTTCTCTGCTAAATCCCAAGCTTATGTCTGTGGTTTCTCCACAGTGAATAAGCCTTAATCATACTCCCTGCACTGCCTTTTGAGATGAAGGAGAAAAACAAGCAGCTGATCTCAGGGACTTAAGCAAAAGTCCTTGAACTTTTTAACCTTTATTATGGCTAAAACATGTTTTTTAAATTTAGACACAGTAAAATTCACCCTTTTCAGTGTAGAGGTCAATGAGTTTGGCAAATGCCTATATTCTATAACCACCACACTAATCAAAACAGAACAATTCCTTATGTAACCCCCAAATTTCCCTTGTGCTCTTGTGGTCAACCCCTCTGTCTGCTCTCAGCCCCCGGGAGCCACTCACCTGTTTTCTATCCTCATCATTTTGCCTTTTCCCAAAGGGCATTTGTCACTTCAATGGAGACATACAATATGTTGGCCACAGCACTTTAAAATATAATGTATTTAAATAAATATTGGAGAAATGGCTGACTATTCCTTCTTTATTTTTTGGTTTCTGCCTCTTATAATCTGATATGCCTGTATCATTTTCTGGATCTTAATCCTTTCCACAGCACATGTGACGGATTAGAAAATCCCGGTGAAACAGGCACTTTATTTGGTAAATACAGACCAACAGGTCCCTTATGAAGGTTCAGCTGATTTTCTTTCCCATGGCCAAAATTTTCCCACCTACCTTCCCACCCCACCTACTACCCTTTGCAAACTCCTAACTCTGATATGGGCAATAATTGAGGTCTACTCCTGCTTGCTGGACCAGGAGACAGAACAAGGTTCATGTTGCCAGGGCTTCGGTGCTACACCTGGATCTGAAAACACATCTTCTCCCTATTTCCTACCACTGCTATCTTCCCTTTCTTTGAGAAGGAACATATCAACAAAAGAAAAATACTTGATTTGATAGGATGCCAGAATATTAAAATGCTCCTGAAAAGTGTGGGGTGATTGAGCCCTTCCCAAAGGAGAGCAGAGGAGGAAGCCAGAGAAGAAAAACGCAGCAGGTGGGGCTTTCACAGGATCAGAACTTGGGTATTGGACAGGTTACCCCTGCTCCAGCCATTTCCTGACTATTGGGAATCACCATACTAGGCGTGGGCAAGACTGGGAGGCAAGAGAAGGTACTTGAGGTCAAGGAAAACCAGCAAATGTTAGATGTGTTTTTCCAGATCCAAGAGTTACCAAACATTCCTCAAAAATAATTCCCGCTGACTCTGGTCAGTGTGGCTCGGTTGGTTGAGTGTTGTCCCATGCACCGAGAAGTTGCTGTTTGCAGCTGATTGATATTTCTCTCTCCCTCTCCCTTCCTCTCTCTCTAAAAATCAATAAAAACATATTTTTAAAATAATAATAATAATAATAATAATAATCCCTACTGAACCCAGTCTCCATGTGGCTGTCCCAGCCTGTAGCATCTAACCAGCCACGCTTTCCATCTCATGATGAGTGCCTTTCACGATGACAGTAGGCATCATCTTTGTGGAATACACTGGAAAAAAGTGTTCTCTCAAAGGCCAGGCTGGCAAAGCCCTCCTTGAAGATCAGCAATATCTGACGTAGCTGACCCAGGTACCCTATGAAATCAAAGTCCAAATTTCACAAGAGGCAGATCTGCTCAAGTGCTGTGGGTATTGCCAATGTGTGGGAGGCTGCAAGTAAAATTATATTAAAAAACAAACAAGCAAAAAACTCCAGTCCATATCTTAGGCCTTTTCTTGAATGTGTTGCCATCTCCCGGCAGTTCAGTCCGTGCCCCCAGCCCCGCACTCCACTCCGTGTTTTCCGCCCTCCCCGCACCTGACGTTCTGTAGCCCAGGCTCTGGTCCCGCACACCCGGGCTGAAAGCAGAGGCAGGAATTCCAGCTGCCGACAAAGGACAGTTCTGGGGGCTTCTGAAGTCTGACTCGGCCAGGGGGAAATCCACCTGCATCACCAACGCGAGGGGCACACCTGAGCGGGGCTGACCGCTGGAGGCAAGTATTGCCTGCTGGAGGCTTACTACTTTGAGAGGCTGGATTCCTGGGGGTACGCTGCTCTCTTGGTCTGAGGGGCGCAAGAAAGAGTATGAAAGAGTGAGTGATCCCACTGCTAAGGAGAGTGCTGTGACTGGGTTTTAACACTCCTTTAAGCAGTGCCTTTGGTACAGGGATTTCTGATCCTTGATCTGGTCTCTGCAAGGTCGGGTGTTCTTTTGGGAGCAGGATGACTCTGGGACTGAATCACTTAGAGTGCTTGAGTTTGCTTTAGTAGCACCCCCAGTTCTACACCCTACAGGTCACCACGAGGAACAGGTAAAGAAAAAGCTGGTAGAGTATTGCTTTGTGCAGAGTGCGCGTGTGTGTGTGTGTGTGTGTGTGTGTGTGTGTGAGAGAGAGAGAGAGAGAGAGAGAGAGAAAGAGAGAGAGAGAGCGCAAAGCTGAGATTTACATGGTGTGAACAGTTAAAAGTGTTAATAGGATTTCCAAGACTTGTTTAAAGAGGAGGGTTTCCTTTTTAATTTAGAGCAAATCAGTTTGTTTTATAACAAAGATGCTAGTAAATGATAATAATATACAGTGCTTTCTATAAGCATACACACACACCCCCAACACCGGAAAGTATCACCAAAAAGGAGCATACTTTCATGCTCCTGCAAAATTAATTATCCCCTAAATAAAATAGAATAATTAATAATTTGAGAAAAATAAAGGATAGGCTCCTCATATCATTGTGTTAAATTTAAAGTAATTGGTTCTGTTCTATTTTGCTTTTTTTTAAGTAGTAAAAAGAGCATCAAAATGCCTGTTTGGTTTTCCCTTTTTAAAAATTAGCATAATATTGGGTTATCCCTGAAAAGCGCTTTAATTTTCCACCCTCATATTTGGCAGACAGCTCTCGGGACTTTGCTTATCTCCCAGTGGGGTCTGATTCCCACTTGCAGTCAGTGAAGAATAGAATCGATTCTCGCTTTTTCTCTGCATGATACCTAATCCTCGCCATTAGCACATCAGAAGCGCACAGCCTTCTGAATACGTGTCATTTCTTTCCACATTTTCTACTGATTTACATCGATAATGATTGAAGCTCTTCTTTTGAAGCCAAAGAATTAAGGGAATGGTAGGTCTCTCCCTTCAGATTATTTATTTAGAGGACTCCCCACTAAATAAACAATATATATGTGTATACTGTGTGTTTAACCAAATGAAGGGGAAAGAGAACAAGGGGTCTACTGCTTCTCCGGGTCCACCTTTACTTTTTCCAGAATCAACTAGCTCTGATTCTGAAGAAATGCCATGGTGGCCAATCAAAATCTAACTCTTCAATTCCTCTCTAATAGTACCTCTTGCCAGATTACACCTACTCCTGTGAAATGCCCAGGTTGCAAGTTCACTGCATTTCATTTATTCAGGAGGGGTTCCTTTGTTTTTAAATGGATATTGGATCTGTCCACATAGACCCAGTCCATCACACTGTATTTGGAAGAATTTTTTTGTGTATAGCTTCTGGCTGTTATTCAAATTGCAAGGCTGCTGAAAATTAGCACCAGAACTAGTAATAGCAACCATTTCTCAGAAGTCTATTGTGTACCATTACCTATACGAAGGCCTCGACTCATATTGTCCCAATTCTCACTTCATTCTTAAGAGTTACCTAATATTATCCCCATCTTATAGATCAGAAAACTGAGGCTTCAGAAAGATGAAGCTACTAGCCCGGTATTACCTTCCAAGCGTGGAGTGGGAGCCATGTCTGTCTAACTCTTCAGGGTCTTTATTTAATACTCTGTTGCTCTCACCTTCTCAATCCCAGAGTTCTGAGAACAAAATAAATTTCAGATAAATTAGTGTGGCCCTCATGTCATATTACCAGTGAAGGGGTTAAAAAACAGTTTAGACAAAATGCACTGGAACTATAGGAAACCTCAGTACAATGATGACTAATCGGTGACTCCCCAAAACCCATGCTCCATACTCAACCCAGTCTCTCATTTCCCAGTGAAGAGGAGGAGAGGGCCCCACCCGTGACGCTCCAGAGAGGGTATCTCCTCTCTTCCACTTACAGTGGAAGCAGAAGGAGAACAGAGATGCAGCCAGTGCATCTGCAAAGGAAGAGGGTTTATGGTGTTCATTTCTTCTCCTGTGTGAACCAACCAAGCCTAGAGCTCTGTCTGTGAGGAAGGTTGGGTCCCCCAGGACAGGCCTCCCAGTGATCCTTAAACTGCTCGGCTGCATGGGTTTATCATGTTTTCAAAATCGGCTCACCACCAAGCTTCGAAAAGGACAATGCAAGTGTGAATTTTTAATCCTCGATAAAAAGTCAGAAATGACAGCCATTCAGCTACTTTCATCACTTTAAAAGTCTGTATTCCTGAAAACTGGCCTCTAACTTATGGCTATATAATACAAGGGGTTGAGTGAGGAGTGAGAGGCTAGTCTGGAAGTCAGTATGTCTCAACTTTTTAAAAATTCCTTATTATTAATATCTTCTCATTCTGATTTAACCTGTGAATGTTCTTTTTCATTCCTTCTTATTAAGACAAAGCTGTGTAACTTCTGAGGATTTGAGGAGCAGCCTCCATCATCAATCATTTTTTGTTCTAAAATCTTTGTATAACTGTGGGCACATGCACAAGGAGTTCAGTCATTGCGCTGCTTTTGCAAGTAATCATAGTCATTTTACATCTTTTATTCGGCAAGCTCATTGTTTCATCTTTCACTCATTTGGAATTGGTGACCATTTGGATAGGGACTAAATTAAAGCTCACTGGGACTCTAATTACAGCCAGAGGAAAAGTCTGCAACCGAAATGAAACCAAAATCAATGTTGTGCAATGGCAGAGCACTTTTAGCAATAAAAATTATTTCAATTAAAATGTTCATTCTAGCCCTGGCCTGTGTGCCTCAGTGGTTAGAGTGTCAGCCATGCACCAAAGGGTCTGAGGTTTGATTCTTAGTCAAGGGCAAGAGCATGTACCTGGATTGCATGCTCCATCCCCAGCCCAGTCAGGGCACATGCAGGAGGCAAAAAATTAGATGTGTTGCCATCTCCCGGCAGTTCAGTCCGTGCCCCCAGCCCCTTCTTTCCTTCCTCCCTCCCTCCCTCCATCACTCTCATTTCCTCCCCCTCCCACCCTCCCTTCTACTCTCTCTAAAAAGCAATGAAAAAAAATATCCTCGGGAAAGGATTAACAAAAAATAAAATAAAATGCTAATCCTAAACCTCACCAAGGTAAATCTGCTCAGAAGACACCAAACTGAATTTCTTTCCAGTGGAAAATTTACCTTCAAACAAGAAAGTGTTCTCACAGGTGGAAAGGAAAAATCCATCTGGAAAAGGAGAGGGTGAGAGAGCCCCGGGCTCCAGCCCCACCCACTTTCATCTCCAGTTAATTCTCCAGAAAGCTAAAGATCCCTAAAACATAAAGCTGGCCAAGTCACTCCCAGCTTGAGAACCCCCAGGGGCCCCAGGTTCCTAAGCACCTCTTTACCCAGTTCTCCTGCACCTCTATTCATCCTCAGTGCTGGGTGACTTCACCCTAAGGGCAAAAGTGGCCAGCCCCTCCCCCGCACTCACTGAGCATTTGGTACCTGAACTTCTCAGACTCTAGTTTATTTCAGTATGTGTTGCAGTATTTTATTTATGTCTCTATGTCTAGTCTTCCCATCTACATAGTACAGGAACCCAGTCCTATTTCTCTTTCTGTCCTTGCTCTTCTCCATCTCTGACTCTTCTGTTTGATTATTTCCTGGTACATAATACAGTAGTTGCTTCATCGATCAGTTCATTTCCCCAGGTGCAGACACACCACCTCAGATGCTAAAAACATTTGTAGAAGCGATCAGTCAATAATTGTGGAGAAACTTTGTCAATCTGGGGAGGTGCTGAAAATGGAGACAAGGATATGCCCACTTCCAAAAAGTTTCCAAAAAGTGTAAACTGGTAAAATGGTGACTGGCAAAATTCTGGAGCAGACTCCTAAATAAGTGACATGTCAGGATTTAAAGAATAATAGAATTTGTATAACTCAAGATAAGTTATTCAAAATCAAGCCATACCAAGCTAACAATGTATCTTTTTTTGTGGGATTAGTAGAAGGGATATTTGAAACTAACTCGGGGATGTATTCTGATCGGTCTGGAGTTCTTGCTTCCAATCGATTACAATCTAATTATACCCCTGGAGTGCCGTGGCTGACCAGTGTCCCAGGGCTAACATCATAGAGCCCTGTCTAATGTTCTTGACTTAGTGTTTCTTCATTTCAGCAAAACATTTGACACAACCTGTGATGGTATATTTTTTCACTTACTCAACAAATATTCATAAAAGGTACATTATGTGCCAAGCATTGTATTCGGTGCTTATTCAGTGATTATGACTCAGAAGGAGATTATGAGTTCATTGCTAGCAAGGAGAACAAAACCAAGTCAAAAACTGACTGCCTGGAATTCTCTTTGGAACAAAGCAGGAAGCACGATGCTCCCCACTCACTCAGGTCTCTGCTCAAGAGTCCTTTGACCACCCTGTCTATCAAACCTTGCTCAGTCATTTCTTATTTCCTTATGTTGCTTTATTTCTCTCCAGTACACCTTTCATTCTTTGCAATTATCTTACAGGTGTATTCATGTACTTAGTTGCCCGTTGCCTATCTCCTGTGGTGTGAAGAAGGGGAGGCATTTCACAGGACTGTGCCTCTGTTCCTTTCTGCTCCACATGTTTATCAGTGATAATTGTTTCTATTTCTGCCAATCAAACTTCCAGATGATGGAAAGTTAGGAGAGGGATAATTGATAAGGTAAATAAGAGAATCAAAATTCATTATAACAGCATATTCTAAAGCACTTTGATCATTGGAAAAGTATAATTCAATGTAAGTTATTATTTTAAGTGGATGTAAATCAGAGCCAAAAGCAAAAGAATAAAGGTTAAATACAAGAATTTAGGTTCAAAAAAAGTAATTACAGTAATTCAAGATGAAGGAGACGAGGAGGGCAGCTCTGTGCATGCAGGGGTTTAGCCAGGAGAAGACAATCATAGAGCTGCCGGCGTAGATACACAGTGTCCAGGTAGCTGAGCTGTCTCTGGGCGTTTTTGGATGGTCATCTAGTTAGGAGTCGTGAAGTGGATATTGCCAAAGCAGAAAGTGGCCAGTGGAAGGTAACTCATTCAGCAAACAGCAGTGGGGGTTGGGGGCATCTAGCGCCAAGGAGAGGGGAGCTGTTGCGGGGGGGGCGGACTGTCTTTAACTCCCTGAGGGGTGCTCACATGGGGATGGAGAGCTTGTGTGTGTTGAGGGCTAGGTTAGAACTGCTGAGTTCTGGGGGCAGGTTTTCATTAAGGGAAAGGGGATGACCAGCCCACAGCCTGTATCCTAGTATCAAGCCAGCTGTCACTACAGATATTTAAAGAGAAGCTAGGCAACCATGGGACCCAAGAGGGAAGCTGTAAGAGCTTGGCCAACTGGTCTTTGTTAACTAACTCTAACATTACCCGTTCATTCTACTTCAGTGTCTTCGTTCCATTCCCACTGATTCTTTTTCTACCTGGTCTGACATCTGGGAAAATAACGCTGTGCATAGTTGGCTTCCTCTGTATGAAAGTGCTTGACTCTACTGGGCTTGGAGGTGTGTGTTCTTGTTCAGTCCCTGACTCTTCCCATCCCCTTGGGCTATTTCCCCTTCTCCTTCACCCTGCCCTCTCTGTGGGACGGAGTTTGACACCTTTGCTCTTTGAGAGCCCTCTGAACTCTGCTATTATTCTCCACTGGGCATTGTGACTCCATGCGTCTGCACATGGATTCCTTCACCTTTTACAGTGGTGGGTGTGCCCGAGCCTTCCCTACATGACCTGAGTACAACCTGACCTCTCGGAAAAAAAAGGAAAGAACGACTGGAAAATGCAAAGTGGATATGTTTTTCTAAGGCAGTTTCTCTTTCTCTTTTTGACACTTCTTTAGAACTCTAACAGTTTTCAAACAGAAATTCCATAGTTTCTTTTTAATTCCAGTTGGAAGATATGGTGGCTTGAACTAAATGTTAATTCATGGAGATGGACAAAAATGGGCAGTTTCCCTGTGTACTTTGAAGGTACAGCAGACACTGCCTGCTGATGGATTTGATTCAGGGAAAGTGGGAGAAAGGCCCAAATTCTTAATTTGTGTGTTGACACTGAGGCTCCAAGAGATTAAGGTACTTTCTTTTCTAAGGCCACAGAGCCATTCATGGCAGGTCTTGGACTTTGATTCAGCTCTCTAATCTCAGAAAAAACGACTGCCCTTACTTCTCCTTCTTGCATAATTATGAGATTTGCATAAAAAGGGATAAGTGAGTATTAGCTCCTTGATATCAAGGCATTGATGTTTTGAGGCTGTATTTAGTAGACAGTGGGTAATATCCATCCAGCTAGTCAGTCAATTTGTGGTTCCTTTCAACCAGTCCTCTATTCTTTTGGAATCGATACACTGTCTCTGACAGTAGGTGTTTGTAACCACAAATGCACTTCAGCTAAATTCTTTTCAGAGGTTGTCCTATTTTCAGAAGCAACATTTCCTAGTGATGTCATGAACTATTAGAGGCACAGTGGGCAGCAGGGCAGGTCCATCTCTTGCTGGAGCTCTCGTCCCAGTAGCATGTTCTGCGTTGTTAGTAAACTGGCCTTAGGAAGCAAGCTGTCCTATAAAACCTCCCTGCGAGCAGCACATGCTGTAAATTCCCATCCTCATTCTTCAGCTGATTGGCCTGGTAATTCCGGAAGAGTCCTTTCACCTCTGAACTCTGATCGAGATGTCCCCAGCCCTTTTATAGATCCAAGAATTGGGGAAAAAAAGTAACAAAAACTAGAAATCTGTGGCTACCCTGTTCATTTATTCCTTAAATACTGAGTTCCCCACGCGTGCCAGATACTGGTCTATGGGAGGCAGCATGTGTGAGTGGCACCCTTGATCTTAGGCTTTTTCCTGAATCTCACACGACTAGTTAAGGTTTTGGCCTCCTCATCTACATCTCCCTTTGAACAGGCTCCCTTCTTTACCTTTCTCCAAAGCCCTATATCTCAGGCCATTGATCAGTTACCCTTAGAGCAGGACTGGCCAAATTCCAAGGGTAAACAAAGTTATCTTGAGGGATTATAACTCAACTTTGCTGAAATGTGGTCCAAAAACAGTACTGCTAATTGTGAAAGCAAATGCTAATAAAGGTCTCCAGGGAGAGCCCTGAGCACCTGCTCCAAGACCCCAAGGTCAGCAGGGCAGGCACCCAGCTATTGTTCGGGGGACCATTTTCAGGTCCTTTATGTAATTCGAGGTTCCCCTGCGAATGCCCCCTGAAGCGATCTGCTCAGAGAATGCGTGGGTGGGAGATGGGAAGAAACAAAATGCAAGAGAGGAGCCAATCAGGATTTTATTAAAGATACCACAAGTACACTTTTGTCTAGTCACGGATTCGTATTTGGTTATGCAAAACTTTGGATTCTGGAATGATTTATACCCCTCAGACCCTGGAAATTAAGGCCAGCAGCAGCATCTGTAAAACACTCCCTTTTGTCTCTGAAGGAAGCTTAAAACAAAAAAAAAACCTTACAGTGGCAAAAACTCTCTATGAATCAGCATCATCTGATAAGCTTTTAAGCACAAGGCTATATTGTTCTATAAATTTTCTTACACAAATGGCAGGACTATTAGACTCTCAAATAAAATTATTCTTAAAAGTTTTCCACCACGGTGAAAGTTATTTTAAGTAATTTTTCAGGGATGAATTTCACACAAACATGCAAACACACAAGTATCCAAAAGCAAAACAGGAACTTGTACAAACTTCCAACTTAAATGTTCCAATGGGAGGGGGGAGGGAGGAGAGGAGAGAGAGAGAAACATTGATGTGAGAGAGACACATCAATTGGTTGCCTCCCCCACACAGGCCAGGATTGAACCTGCAACCCAGGCACGTGCCCTTGACCGGAAATCGAACCCATGATCCTTTAGTGCGTGGGCCAGTGCTCAAACCACTGGACACACCAGCCAGGGCAATGTTCCAGTGTCTTGATTGGAACATTGCTGTATGTAGTTACATTGCTGTATCTATTTGGCAAAATCCATCAAAACTGCCCATACACTTAAAATAGGTGCACTTATTGTATACCAGTTAGATATGAGTAAGCTTGATTCAAAAAGTAAAAGGCAAACCAAAAATAATGTTATACTCTCTTAATATATTTGATTCTGTCTCCAACTTCTGGTATTTTTATTTCCAAGGATTTTATTTTGAGTACGAGCAGAGTAAGCACAGCTATTGTCAAAAGTTTCCTGTATTAGAACTAAAGTTTAGCCAGGAAAGTAACTTTTAGCCCTAAATTTATGTTATTTTGAGATAAAACAAATGCACATCTCAAAATAACCAACTTGTGTAGCACATAGCTGGCTTGTACAACTTGAAAACTCAGATAAGCCCCGGAAATAAAAACTCAGTTTTGCAAGCCTTAGTGGGTGTCCAGGAGTAATCAAGGGGTCTATTATATGCTTTGATAAACTGAAAAAAATATGGTTTGAAGTCTGTCAACCAAATAGTAGCCTCCAATATTTTGAAGCAAATCTTAGTTCCAAGTATTTCTTTTCTGTCACATTTTTCTGGTTCCTTTTGATAACCAAGCCAATCTTTAGTTCTTTGAACTGCTTCCTTAGAAAATTCGTTGACATGCCAACTGTGGGGATTTAGACGCATTCCCGAAGCGGCCTTGGCGAATTAATTTGGGCGGCCCCTAGAGTGCTGGTCCCATCCGGGGCGCTGAGTGTGGAAGCAGAGCCTCCCAGAACTTCCGGAGACTAACTGCACCTTCCTCCACACCCAGCCCCGGGCTCCCGGTCCCAAAGCCTCGATTTGACTCTAGGACAGGGCAGGTGAGAGGTTTCCTAAGACGCCTCCCTTCCCTGGGAGAACTGCCCTTGACCACCTCTCCAAAGTCAGAAACACAAGTTATGATCAAAGCCCAACTTTTTCCTATGTCCTTGGGCTCCCATTCTCCCTGATGCCCCCAGAATCACCAGCGCCCCTGGAGGGTGAGAAATTCACATTCTCTGCTTGGACTGCCTGTGGATACACGTAGGCTAGCTCCCAGCCTGGACTCTGTGGTGCCCCAGCTCCAGCCACCATGAGGGGCTCAGACCCCCTTGAGGTGGAGGAAAGGCGTGTCATTGCGGACAAAACAAGCAAAACCTCAAAATCAGAAGAAAGCTGGGCCTTAAATGAGGTGTGTTTAAAGTAGTCAGCACCTCTGCAGGTACTGAAGGCGAGAAGTTTAGCAAGTGTAATTGTTCTGCTGAGGATTAATAATGAGGACCCTGACTTAGAAAGAAAGAATAAAGAAAACCCGCTTTCCTTATTCACCAGCCCAGCTGCTCTTTGAGGACACTCATTGCCCTGATCCTCCAATAGTCCTTCCGTGTTAATAACAATCAGAGGTAATTACAACTTTATTTCAATTGGCGGCTTTTTCTCTCTCCTATTCTAAGTGCTAATAGTTTGCCACGTTGACTTTGTGTAGTAACTGTGATTGCATCTGGGCCCACCCAGGACTCTTCCTGTACTGAGAAGCCAGCCTGTTGTCTGTTTCTGTTTACAAAGTGCCCCGTTATTCAGGGATTCTAAATGAGGAGGTAGGATAAGGAATAAGCCTGGACAAAGTTCCCACGTGTGAACACTGACCACCATTTGGTGCTCCCTTGTGCCATAATCAGCATCGACTTATCTGGAGCCAGGTTACTTTTTCTCCAGAAACATTTTACATAGTTTGAAAGCCAAGTGATAGACTGTACAGTGAGAGGGAACAGAACCCAGCAAAGGACTGTCTGTACCACTAAGGAGAGCCACGCCATGTGCCACAACAGAGATGAGTGAGCATCCGTTTCTGTCGCTATGGGAACTTCGGTTTCTGAGAATCAGGGATGGGCATCAGTAACCCTGGCTCAGCCATCGATAAGTTACTTAACAGAACTAAGCCTTGGCTTCCTCATCTATCAATTGAAACTATTAATACCTACCACTCTTATTTCATTTTGAAGGGGTAGTTATGTGCATATGTGGCTACGTGCACACACAGCTTATAACGACATTGGCATTTTGTCAGTATACACACTTTAGCTTTAAAAAAATTTTTCCCATTTAAAACACAGCATTGATTTCCCTCAATGTGCACTTTTTACCATTTTACTTGACACATGACTTTTCCACTCACTCTTATAAAATCAGCCAGAAAGGATAGAAGTTAAAAGCATTGTGTCATATAAAAATGTACCATGCGTACACAGAGGGACCAAACTTTCTTAGCCCTGAACTCACAGATAGTAACCCTCACTGAGAGTCCCCTCAGCAAAATGAATAACACACGGGAAGCTGTGGCTCCCTGCTGCTCATGTGCCAATGAGTGGGATCCAAGAGGTGACTATTTGGCCATTCAAACAATAGAGCCTGTGTTTGTTGCCTATTAAACAGTCAGTATCCTTCATTAGATTAACTTTCCTGGCATTTATCAACATTTCTCCCTGTGTGCCAAAGATTGCAGGTGGAAAGCAGAGTTTTAGGAGTGTGTTCATTTATAAATGAAGCCTTTTCAGGTCACCACCTTTCTCCCCATCCCCTCTGCCATCCTGCCCCATCAGACCCTCACCCCCTCACTCAGGATGGCTGTTATTCTGTCTCCCCTGATTCCCCACTTTCCGTGTCTGTCTCCCTCAAATTGACCTGACACACACACACACACATCTCTGATTAAATTTTCCCATGCTCATAGATTTTATGTGTTTTAGCACAATTCTAAAAAGTGTCTTCAGAGATGCCCCAATGCATCCAGTACAAACTGATCAGAAACTTGAGGCCCTGCATGTCCACCCCAGATGGCTTCCCAGCTTCTGGCAGCGCCCCTTGAAGCACTGCAGGTCCCACACATGCCCTGTTGGTTTCCTTGTTGTGGGATATACCCGTCCTTCCCTCTCCCTCCTCCTTCCTTTTCAAATTGTGTGCCCTGGGTCAGTGACCATTTCTGTGTCACTTCCCTCGGGCCTCCCTTGATCCTCTTTGCCCCAGTCTAGACCTCTAGCTCTCAGCCCTCAGTGTGCATCGGGGCCTTGGCTGATGTTTAATCTTGACAGTGAGATGCCTGCAGGGGATTGCACCTATTTCTCTCTGTCACACTGCCCAGCACGGGGCCTTTCTCTAGAAAGTGTTCATAAATATTCCTGATTTTAACTAAACACTGTATCACATGTAGGAAGTGTGATTAAATGTATGCATATGGAATCAAAACAGTTGCTTTATAGTTAGTATGTGGATGTTTGTATGTAGAAGATTCACAAGTAATCGGACAAGCAGGAAGCTGTATCATAGGAAAAACACATCTCGTTCACGACGTGTAGGACCCAGGTCCCAGGCACCCTGCTATGTGAGGAAGACAAGTTTCCTCTTTGAGAAGGAGCTTCCAGTCTCATGGGGGAGAAAAACCTTTGGTCACATAAATGTCACAAGTCCTGTTATGCCTGACTTCTCTGGGGAGACCAACAGGGTGCACCTGACTCAGTCCAGAGGTAGTTCAAGGTGGCTGGACCGCTGGAGGGTGGGAGTGGACCAGCACACCTGGAGGCTGGGCAGACAGGCAGGGTCAGAGCCTGGAGGGTCTTGTTGGTCATTTCCAGGAGCATGTTCTTTCCAGTAGAGGTAGCTGTTGAAGGGGAGTGAGAGGACCCCTCTGAGTTTCAGAAACATTCCTCAGAGGGCAAGATTAGAATGAAATGGGAAGAAGAAAGCAAGTGGCATGAGAACACAGACGTGACCAGAGGCAGGCTGAAGTGAAAACAGGAGGGAGGGGAGTATTTGAGAACTTAGGGGTTGAATGCCTGAGAGGAGACTGCTATTGGCTGATAGGGGGTGACTGGCCTGCCCCCTCCAACACTGGGAACCTGGGGATGTCTCATCCACTTGCTAGGGTGTCCAGACTGCACCTTGAGAAACCACAACTAGGGCTGTACACTTTTGTTTCAGTTTCTGGAAATAGAACCGGCCTCCCTTATAATATATGTCTAGGCATCAGCTCTCTGATATTCTGCTTTCAATGATGAGGAATGCTTTAGGGAAGAGCAGTTAAGATCAGGGTAAAGAAAGGGTTAAGATATTTATCTCCTCCTGGCCTGTTTCCTCTGTAAAATGAAAAGGAAGATAATAATAGCACCTATTTCACAGAGGAGCTACAAGAATTAAAGAGTGTAGTGCATGTAAATCGCTCAGCGCAGGGCATAAAGTGCGTGCTCAAAATGTCAGCTCTGTTATTAGTGTGGTTTGCCTGTGTCAGCCTATTGGTGTGGAAGGAGGAATTCTCCCTACCGTTGCAACAGGGACAAAGCCTCCCTTCTGAAATGTAAACAGGGATGCCTCAATGTAGATGCACTTGCTGTGCTAAATTTGAAGACAGTGTTTTGTCTTGTTTGTTTGTTCATCCTCACCCAAGGATATTTTTTTCTATTGATATTTTTTAGAGAGTGGGAGGGAGGGAAGGGGAGAGAGAGAGAAACATGTATGTGAGAGAGACATATCGACTGATTGCCTCCCACATGCACCCCATCTGGGGCTGGGGATCGAACCTGCAACCCAGGTACGTACCCTTGACCTAGAATAGAGCCTGAGACTGACACTCTAACCACTGAGAAACACAAGCCAGGGCTGTTTTATCTTTTTGTTGGGAGATCTGGAAATTCCAATTTTCTACCAAGAGTGACTTGTATGTGACATCCGTTCTTTATGTGTGTTCTATTCATACCTATGTGTTTGCCAAAGTGCTAAGGTTTGGGGGAATGTCATCTGTGGGTTACTAAAGGTCATGGCCCCGCCATTTCCCTCCCATCTTAACGTGCCCAGTCCCAGGCCTCTATCGCCTACCTGTCCTTCCAGCATTCCGGCTGTGTGCAGGCTGCGGGGCCACAGAGCTGCCTCACCCCATCTAGCAGACAGGCAGGCTGTCTCACCAGGAGGACCCTTCATGCTCACATGCCAAAATGAATGCAGAGCTGCTAACAGGAAGCTTGAAAGTCAATCCATCTCCACCTGGCCAAGCAGGACCCACCCTCACTCCAGCCCCTAGTTTCAACCTTTAAGGGAAAGCCAGGACACACATGCAGGTGTTTCCTTCGGACCTTTGCAGTTACTGTTCCTCGGGCCTCGAATGCTTGTGCCCTAGATGAGCATGTGGCCTCCCTGAAATTGATTCAGAACTCAAACGTAATCTCAGCAGTGGCCTTCCCTGATTGTGGTGTCTAAAATAATATCTCTCTCTCACTCTAGCCCAGGGGTCCTCAAACTTTTTAAACAGGGGGCCAGTTCACTGTCCCTCAGACGGTTGGAGGGCCGGACTATAGTTTAAAAAAAACTATGAACAAATTCCTGTGCACACTGCACATATCTTATTTTGAAGTAAAAAAACAAAACGGGAACAAATACAATATTTGTATTTGCATGTGGCCCACGGGCCGTAGTTTGAGGACCCCTGCTCTAGCCCTTCCCTGCTTTAATTTTCTTAGTGAAATATCATTTTAGAGCAATAGGCTTTCTGTAAGGAAAGGTATGATGTTTGGCTTATTGTTAAGGTAGTGTTTTTAGCTCACTCTAATGAAGTAGGCCTTTCTTCTTTCACGTATTCATTCATTAATTCACACAACAAATAATATTACTGCCAGCCATATTGTCAGAATATACAATATTATATAAGATTAAATTATAATCCTTAAAGGAAGGAACTCTTTTTCAATACTGAATTCCCATCACTTAGCATACAATACTTAATAAATCCATGAATGAATGAATGATTCCATGAAAAAGTTGACCTGTGTAAGACTTTCATTTCAATCTTGCTATAAAACGAAAAGCACATTTTTCCCCAAGAAATTTTGCCCAAAACCAAACATTGAGAAGAAGTTGTACAAACAGTAGATAGCATCATGGCTAGAGAAATGTCATCTTCTGAAGAAGATGACTCTTTTTTAAAAAATTGTTCACAAGTTTTCAAATGCTGGTGGAGCACAATCTGACTTTCAGGAAGGAGAGAACATCAAGGGGTTTGTGATTTCGGGTTACTCTTGCAGGAAGGAGGCCAGGTTATCCAGTACAGGGGCCTGGCTTTTACTCTGCCTTTATAAGACAGAGGCAAAGAAAGGTGGAGTCAGACCCTACTCAAAAAAGGCAAAATCCAGGGCTATTGGGCAGCTGTCTCCATGGCAAAATAAAATAATGTTCCCAGTCAAGCCCCAAGCCATCAAGAAAAGTCACCCCATGTCTTCTGCAGGGGCAGACATATCCATGAGGTTCAGTAGCCACAGACCTTAAGGCCCCAATCATTTAGAGACCCATGAACATGTGTCAACGTCTTTTAAAACCAGAAGGAAAAGAATGGATATTTCGGTGGAAGAAATGTATTAATATATTAACATCATCATCTTTACACCAACACAGTCCAAAAATATCATGCTTGTTTGCTGTGGAGGAAAGGGCCCTCGAAGGCAAAAGTGGGGCCTGTGAAAGTCAGGTGTTGGGTCTCCTGAAGAAAGCCTTCTAGGTGGATATTGAGTGAGAAACACCGAAATGTGCTCATGCCAAGAGAGTGAAATCCTCAGTTATCCAGGAAAACACCTTTTCCAGGCAGATTCATTTCCCCACAATGCCTAGGATTCACAGTAACATATTTTATAAGAGAGATTAATGCCGTTGCCCCATAAAATATTTTAAGCACTGGTACTCTCTGAAACAAAGCACGCAGCAGGACACCACGAGAAAATGACTACCAGCTCATTCTCGAAACTGCATTTTCTCCAAGGGCTGCCGCCACTGTAATTTGCACCTTCTGAAGTGGAGATTGACGTGCGGTGGACATGTACAGGCAGCTAGAAAGGTAGAGATAATAACAGGACTAGAGAGCGTGCCCAGCTGGGAAAATAAGCATGCAGCCAGCACAGTCGGAGCTGAAAATGAAGGTCCCCGCACAGTATTGCCCAGAGAGTCCCTCGTCCTTTATGAAAAGGAAAGTGAAAATCCACAGACCTCTAAACCTGATCCAAGCCATACAAACCACTGGGTGTAGGTGACTTACAGACAGATGCAGGTGCAGTGGTGGGATCAGCTTTGCTCTCCTTTTCTTCTGTGCTTTGGATGGGTTCACCCTGGTACCATCGGGAGGAGTACTTAACAATTCACAGGGGATAGATCTTTGTTAATGTGGATTTTCTGAAAGTCGGGGTAGTAAACATTCGCAGTTCCTTCGACTCTGTCAGGTGGCATAGTTTCAGGCATGGTGGCCGTCGGCTGTACGCACCCTGGTTTATCATTGATGCCTCGTCCCAAAGGCGCTGTCCTGAGCTGAACACCTGTCTGGGCTCATTCTGACCTCTAGGGACAGTCTCAGAAACCACCTCCGAGGTTAGAATTTAGACTCCATCCTTCCCTTGACTCAACCACATCTCACTCTGAACTCCTAACTCGCTTACAATTAAAATACCCTAGTCCTATCTGGGCTGCAGTATTTAGGGAAGACAGGGAAGAGGGTGCATACTTTTATGAGGTGTGTTCTATGCAACTTGATATTGAAGGTGATTTGAGGGATGGGAGGAGGTGGGTGGTATTTTCAATTATAGAAATTCAGTATTTATTTCTCCTAAATGTTTCTAGTTAGGTCTAGGCTATCATTTCAACCTTTCAAAGTCCCTTTGGCTCATGACCCTTTCATCAAATGTATAACCACCTCTTTCTATAAAATGCCATATGACACGCTGGTCAATGTGCCGCCACTGTCCTTATCCAAATTAGTAAATAAATGTCAGCCTGGAACCATACCACTAAAATTCTCCCCTGAAGCTAATTTTCACTCTGATCGAATTCCACCCACAGTTCATCTCATTATAAGTCTACCTTTAACATATTACTCTTACTATCGTGAGCCCAAAAATGTCATGAGAAACTTAATAAAATGCTTTGCTGTAATGTAGATAGCCTCTGTCCCTTCCCCCAACCTAGTAGGCTGTTGCCCTCCAATCTGAAAATAATGAGTTGGTTTTAGAGGTAGAGCAGAGGAAGGGGGGTGTGGGAAGAAACACACTTGTATACCGCAGGCCTACCCATCCACATTCCTTTGTAGCATCTGGCAGGTATAATTGTAATGTTCAAATTCATGTGATGATCCGCTCCAGTTTCTAGATTAGCCTCAAAGCATTTACACTTTGCTTTCTGAACACCATTCTATATGTACGAGCCCCATTCTTTCTTATGTTAATTATGTAACATGGAGAGCAAATCGAGGGGACCCCCAGCACATGCTCTGGGAGCAGTCTCCTCTCCCTGTGAGCCTGACAGGTCTCATCGCCCTGGGAAAACCATTTAGCTCAACCCCAACTTCAACCACCCAGGCCCTGATGCATTCATGTTTACCTCTCATGCAATCTTAGTCCTCGAAGAATTTTTTTCTCTTGGGTAAAACAGCTATAGAGGCCTCCTGGGGCAGGAATTACAGTACAAGCAAGAACAGAGGAAGGAAACAACTTTTTACTTTGCTGAATCATTCCAATTGACATTATCTGGAAATGCCAACATTTGTTAACACACTTTTCCTAGCCTGCCCTGCATTATGCTGCCCTTGCTGTGTACAAGGTCAGCGCCCTCTCTGCACCTTTCCCTGATGCCCCCATTCCTCTGCTCCCCATGGAGCAGGCTGAAATAACAGGGGCTGGACTGGGCTGGAATTTTCTTCAATGGTTTGGATAGGAATTAGGGAAAAAACTTAAAAGCTTTAACTCACTCACCTTGTGGTATTTACTACAATTTAATAGGACTTTCCAAAGTCTAAAAAAAAGTCACCCCAATAAATTTAAAAAGTTTTAGCAGAAGCAGGGCATACAGAGAAAGAAATGATTCTTCTGTACTACATTTCAGGTTAGTCATTTTGTACATAGGACTTAGGTCATTTTCTACTTCTGCTTCAAGTTCAAATGCAAAAGTTGAATAAAACTCAGTAGGAAGAGGTCCGTTCACATCAAGTTCATGGAAAACTCAACCATCCATTAGTGCCCCGTTCTCCAACAGCAAATAGCTGGGACACGTAGCTTATATTTACAAAAACTCTGAGAGGTAAACCCAGACCTACATTTCTAACAAAGTAATCCAGCGCCCAGCTCTGTGGGGAGACTGACAGCTAAGTCCATTTTTCTAAAAGGTCTTGTTACTTTCAGAGTCTGTATTCTTAGCCCTGAAAAGTCACACCATGTCCCAGGCTGCAGAAATGGGCACCAGGCATTTTGTCTTATGACTGACCACTGGGAGCATTCAGGAAAAAATGGAGAATGTGTCTTCAGATGTGTGTTTCTGTATGATGCCAAATGCATTTTGGAAGCATCCGAGGGGCCATATCTTCCCCTTTTTTATTGTAAGCACAACTGAATTATATTCACCAGCAACCATAATAAGTCTGCAGTTTTCAGACTAGATTTTAGGGACAAGAATGACAATTTCAACCTATGTATGTAGCCCCCAATAGTTCAGAGACTGGAATAAATTTATGCAAAGAAAAATGTAATACTTTATGTTGTTGCAAAATAGTGTAGTAGACTAGCATCTTCACATGACGACATTTTTTTTATTTCAAATAACATCTTTTCTTATTTTTTCCATCACCATTTATTCCCTCTCTGCCCTCTTCCACTTCCACACATCCCCTCCCCACCACCACCATCCCCACACAACATCACCACACTGTTATCCATGTCCATGAGTCCTCTCTCTCTCCCTCTTTTCTTTTTTGCTCAATCCCTCCACCCACTCCCCAACACCCCAGAGACATTTCTTCTCATTGCTGTTTCTGAAAAATCCAGCTTTATCAATTATTAGAAACTATTTCCAGAGACAATGTGTGAGGAGAAGGAGATCCTGCTTCTGCCAGCAGATCCCCTGTTTGTAACTGAGTTAGTGAATGTCAAAGGTCAAGAGCTATTGAAGTGACACCTGCATAATTTAGTTCCACCTTCCTCTGTAAGAGAGAAAAGCATAGAATGAATACAATGAAATTTCACACACACACCCCAGAAAAGAATAGTGATAGAAAACTCTAAAAAATGGAAAACATAACTAAATTCAGCTGATGAATAGATACCATGTGCCTGGTAGTGTGGGGAGCCGGCACGGCCATGGCATACTCATGCCAGCTCAGCCTGATTCAGTGACCCTGAGTGGGGGCGATGAAAGGCTTAGAAAAGACAGGCGAGAATGAAAGCTGGGTCTTGGTGGCTTGGTGGGACGCTGCCCCTTGATGGACTTCGCCAGCTCCCACAACCCTTTATTTTATAGCAGATGCCACGAGGCAAAGTAGGGAGGTGACCAAGATGTTTACAACATTCTCGTGGGTTTCAGTCCTACTCAACTACATGCACCTGAACTCTATGGGGCCACGTGTTTGGACCACAGGCTCAAGCTTACAACTATAGCTGTTGGCTATAACTGTGCTGGGAAGGCTCTGCCCTCCAAGCTGGGACTTGCACGTGCCAATGAGAGGACTGCCCTCTCCTCAGTCCAAGGCTTGAACCTGTCCAAAACACTGTCGCCGCGCCCCATATGGTAGCACATGGGTTACACAAGAAGAACATACAGAAGAATTTAAATAATCTCAAAAGAAAAGGAGAAATGTCTTCAGAGGAGTCGGCATCTAAATGTTTGCTGAGGATGTGCTCATCCATGTCCCAGGCCTGGAGCCCAGTTCTGTCCTTGCGGAGCCGAGAGATGGCTTTATTCTCCCCGAGTTTCTCGTTAGTTCAGGTGCCCTTTTCTGTCTACATTTCCCTGCACTCCTGCCTGTCACTTGCTATCCAACAGCTGAATAAGAACGAGTGGAAAGCATGCTAATGCATCGCAAATGTAATTGCTGCGTGCTCCTAAGAGTATTGTCAGGAGCATTTCGTTTTCAGGTTTCACCAGGAATCATGTCAGTATCTGAAGTGGGCTATTTTCTATAACCCACATCACTATGATTCTCAGACATTAAAGCACTAATTACAGCTTGAGAATTTCATTTCAGTAGTGATTGTACTGCATCTCTAAAATATGCATCCTTGAGAGCAGGTTTTGTCCAAGTGACGCCTGGGCCCAGACATCTCCATGCAGAAAGTAATTGCTTACACGAAATCATATTTTAATATTTGATTTCAGAATGAGACCAGCCCAGTCAATTAGCATAATTAACGTGTAATAAGCTCAAATGCCCTGAATTGATAGCCTCAGGATCATTTGTTAGATTTCTTAGAAGTTTGTATCTTTATTCCAGACAAGCACTTGCAGAACTTGCTGGTGCTTTAATGATGCTGGCGAACTCTGACCTCCGTTCATGGCATTTCTGAACACCATATTGTCGGCTCAGTCACCAATGAAACATGGTCTTAGAGCCGTCTCTAACAGCCATTAATTATTTTTAAGCCTCACTAGACCTGGATGGTGTTGCTAAGTGGTTAGAGCATCAGTCAGGGCACCAAAGGGTCTTGGGATTGATTCCTGGTCAAAGACATGTACCTGGGTTGCAAGTTGATCCTCAGCCCCAGTCAGGGGCACGTGTGGTAAACAGCCAATCCAAGTGTCTGCCTCACATCGAGGTCACTGTCTCTCCCTCTTCTTCTCTCTCCCCCTCTCTTTCTCTCTCCTCCCTCCCTCCCTTCCTCTCTTTGTAAAAATCAATGAAAAAAACATCCTGGGGGAGGATCAGCAACAACAACAAAAAAGGCTCCCTATGCCATTTCTATGAAGAGTCCCTGACTATGAATGCCAAAAATTCAAGTAAATATGAAAACAGTATAATCCAGTCCATTTTTTCAGACAGAACTTGAGAATAATACAAAACATTTTCTGCTTTTTTATATGAAATATAAACTTTTATTCTTTTTAAAATATATTTTTATTGATTTCAGAGAGGAGGGGAGAAGGAGAGAGATAGAAACATCAATAATGCCTCCTGCACTCCCCCTACTGGGGATCAAGCCCACAACCTGGGTATGTGCCCTTGTCCGGAATCGAACCTGGGACCCTTCAGTCCACAGTTCTATCCACTGAGCCAAACCAGCCAGGGCTAAACATTTATTCTTTGGCAAAACCTTAATGTCTCTGAGCCTCAGTTTCCCCTTCCGTGCAATGGGGATAATCCTGTCTAGCTCAGAGAGTTGTTAGGAGACTTAATGAAATAATGCACAAAAGTGCTAACCCAGTACCTCACATGTGTACCAACTGTGGTTTATAAGAAACTCTTGATATTCTTAGTATCACATGGCCAAGAGTTGGAACCATCAGGACAGAAGAACCAAGAGTGTTGATTGCAATGCTGCCCCCACCCCAGGCAATGGGTCTCAGCCCAGGGTCTTTAGAGGCACATCAACCAGCTTTCAGGTTTGGAAATGCTGTTTCTGCTCTTCGGGGCATCAGAACCCTGCTATTTGTGACACAGTCACCTCTCAGGAAAGGAACAACAGTTGGAAAAAATGGTGATTTTTTTCCCACAACAAAAAGAAAACACAGAATGGCAAAAGCTAAAGAAGATAGTGAGCAGAGTTAAGTGCCCCTAAGAGAATGGAAAAGTGTTCTAGCAGCCCCGCCCCCAGCCTGTGCTCACTTAGCTGACATTTCCACCAGTGCTCACAGCCCCAACCGGCCTGGGCACCCTGCTCCTTCCCACCGCTCCTCTGGTCACAGATTCACCATCAGAACCTCCTTCCTGGGCTCTCCTCTCTCCACCTTGTCTGTTATCATAACCCCCTGGGGGTCCTCTCAGGGGGAGACACTCAGGGGAGGACAGCTCTTTAAGAAGTGGGCACCCCCCTTTAAATAGGGAACCCTCAGATACATACCACTTTGAAGCTGCTCCTTTTCTGCGGTGTGATTGGGAAGGCTGACCTACGTAACGTTTAGAGGACTGTGTCAGGGACCGTACGAAATGGAGCCGGAGTCTGAAGGTCTCCATCCAAATCGCTGGCAGAGGAAACAGAACCAAAACTGATTCACTGCAGATTAAATAAGGCCAAGAAGATGCTGGTGACAAACAAAACAGGCACTGTCCACATCCATGCATAACCCTGCCTCCGCCCAGCGGAGTCCCTTCTTAGCCCAGGGAGTTCTCGGGGTCCTGTGGGCTAATGAGATCTCTTGCTAAGAGCAAGTGCTACGCTGCCACTACAGTTCCCTTTCTAATAAGTTGCCATCACAGCCCTCTGCAGCTGAGACATCTTTGAGTTTCGTACAGAAATGCACACATCTTAACGTGACATTCAAGGCCCTTCCCAGTCTGGTCTAAGCTCTGACCCCATCAGACTCACATGGGTCCCAGACCTCATAACAAACTCAATCTGCAGTTCTCTTTCAGCCTCAAAACCTGGTTCTCCAACAGGAAACAAGCAGTGAGGATGCGGGGAATTCAGTGGGAATGTGGAATGGTGCAGCCACTGTGGAAAACAGGATTTTCTAAGATTAAAAATAGAACTGCTATGACCCAGCAATCCCACTTCTGAGCATATACCCAAAAGAATTGAAATCAGGATCTCAAAGGAACATCTGCACTCCCTTGTTCATTGCAGCATCATTCACAAAATGCTATACCAAAAACATGGAAACACCTAAACTTTCAGCCACAGATGAATGGACAAAAAATATATGTAGTATACACACACACACACACACACACACATGCGCGCTCACACGTGCGTGTAAACTGTGGAATGTTATGCAGCCTTTAAAAAGGAAGGAAATCCTGCCATTTGCTACAACGTGGATGAACTTGAGGACATTATGTTAAGTAAATAAGCCAGACACAGGAGAACAAATACTACATGATCCCATGAATATCAGGAAACTAAATTAGTCAAATTCATAGAAACAGAGCAGAATGGTGTTTACCAGGGGCTGGGGGGGAAGGAATTGGGAGTTGTTGCTCAGAGTCAATACTTTCAAATAAGCAAGAGGAGTAAGTCCTAGAGATCTGTTCTGAGCAGAGTGCCCAGAATTAACAATACTGTACACAATAGTATGTTTAAAAATTTAAGAGGGTGAAAACCACGTCAACCCTTGTTCTAGTGTGACCTCTCCTGGTGCTCCCCAGGACCCTACACAGACCTGCTCCCCTGGTTTTGCATGGGCTCTGATCATTTTACCAAACATGCTGTCAGTTTCTGAGCTCAGAGAATCATAGTGATTGAGAGACTCGTGGTCAGTCGGCCTGGCCTCAGCAGCGGAGGGATCTTAACCATGAGCCGCAGTTTCCTCAGACATTCCATAGGGATGATGGTATTCCCTTCCCCACAGGCTTGTTCTGGGGATTAAATGTCTAATTCACATAAAGCACCCAGCAACATTTTAAGGGTTCAGTGAATGAACTCTTGTTATTATACAGCGTGTGTTCAGTTGTGTTAGTCAGTTGTTTGTATGCTTGTTTTCCCAGCTAGGTTGTGAACAGCTTAGGGTAAATCTTTATATGTGTCTCTGTCTTCCTGCTACTACTACTTGCAGTCAATACCTGTGATCAGATGAATTGAATTCACAGTCAATACCTGTGATCAGATTAATTGAATTGAATTGAACTGAACTGAACTGAGGTCCCACCAGACGGCAGGAGCTACCAGCCCAGGATTCTTTTGTCTGGAGCTCTACTCCAGGGCTGGACAGGCTGAAAAGAGCTCTCTATTTATGTCTGAGAAGCAGCTGATGGAGTCGGGGGTGTTCCCAGTTTCCAACCACTGAGTGGCCATTTGTTCTGGTGCCTCAACCATAGGTGAAAACAGATAGGAGGTGGTGATTCTTAAATGCCTATGTATGTTTGAGATTGAGTCGGGAAAGTGTCATGACTTCCAAATATCCATCAGATTCCAGGTGGGATTCTGTAAACCTCAGAATTTTAAAAATATTTTTATTGATTGGTTTTAGAGGGGGAAGGGAGAGAGAGAGAGAGAGAGAGAGAGAGAGAGAGAGAGAGAGAGAGATTGATTTGTGGTTCCACCCATTCATGCACTCACCAGTTGATTCCTGTACGTGCCTCAACCAAGGATCGAACCTGTAACCATGGCACATGGGGACAACACTCTAACCAACTGGGCTACCAAGCCAAGGCTAAACCTCAGGATTTTAAGGGGATTGAATTCTGAAGAAAGGGAATGCCCAATTTCTAAATAATAAGAAAGAGGTATAGAAGAGGTACAGGAGAGCTGGACCTGGGGCTTGTTCAATATTTCAATATCCATAAGAGAGTCATTGAAGCATCAGGAAGAAAAATCAATCAGAACCAAGTGAGTGTTGTTAGTTTCAGCAACATCTCAAGTATCTGGAAGGTAACTATGAATGTATTTTATTTTAACAAATAGTCATTCTCCTCACCCTACCAGGTTCTCTAGTAACACCGAAGATTATTTTAAAGTCAAGTCTCTAGCCCTAAGCCTTATCAAGCCATTAGTATTTCATCTAAAAGAATATAACATTCTGAAATCTAAGAGTAAGATTTAGACCAAAGCATTCAAAGATGAGTGTGTTCTACAGCTGGAAGACAGTGAGTAGAATAAGATTTTTATGTTCTCTTTCTTTTTCTTTTAGAAACAGGGAAGATTGACCAAGAGATTCACAAGTACAACACCCCAGGATTCACTGGGTGCCTCTCCAGAGTTCAGTTCAACCAGATCGCCCCTCTCAAGGCGGCCTTGAGGCAAACCAACGCCTCGGCACACGTCCACATCCAGGGCGAGCTTGTGGAGTCCAACTGCGGGGCCTCCCCGCTCACCCTCTCACCCATGTCGTCTGCCACCGACCCCTGGCACTTAGACCACCTGGATTCAGGTAAAGTCTAAAGCAGCGTTAGACAGATTGCTTTATTTCTTTAAACCTCAGTTTCTTCGCCTGTAAAATAGGGTTAATAACAGCACCTCGCTGGTAATGTAGTTGGAGGATTAAGAGCAAAGGAATGTGTGAGTGGGTACATGAGTTCTTAGCACAGAGCTGAGCACATATCAAGTGTCACAAGTTCCCACCATCATTCTTGCTCAGTGCGAGAAGTGAACAAGCCAATGCCTGCACTGCTGGCTGCAACGGGACTGCTGAGTGATCTGATCAAATCACTCCCTCACATTTGCCTTTGTGACTTTCTGATTTGCAGCCCCTTAGTCCAAGTTCTAAGCTCAGAAGGAAAAATTTAAAGCGATACAGGGATTTCATCACCAATACTGAGTTTATATGAATAGCCTTCTAGCTTTTTAAGTGATAGGTTTAGGCTTCCAAAGCTCAGTGGATTGAGTCCCACTTCTGTAGTTGATAAGATAAGTACTTCAAATGCACAGGGCTAAAATGAAAGGATGTAGCTGTTGCCTGCAAAACTAACTGGATGCAAATTCAAGGTTCTCATAACAGGGGCTGGTGGGGAGCCTTCTCGCTCTACCCAAACTAACCTTGGGCAACTCAGCTCACTTCTGTAAGCCGCTGCTTTGTCACCAGAGGCTTGGAGATTTGGAGGTCTCTAAGTGATCTCTAAATCTAACATTCAGGGGTCTCCAAAGCAACATATGGTGCCAAAGACAGGAATAGGATGAGGAGGGGGGCAAGGTGGCATAAGTGCCCTCACCAGCAGGTCATACAGGGGCAGGTATTCCAAACTAATTCCTCAATTTCCCCATATCTCAAGTGGAAATACTAAGACTAACCCATAGAATTATATTTGAGATTATGTATTTAAAGCACTTAGTGCAGTTATAGACATGTAGCAAGCTTCACTAAAGTTTAGCTGCAATACTATTACCAATGTGGTCATTATTACGTTAGACACAGTTTTCTATGAGGCTTGGATGTCTACTAAAGACTTCCCAGTCCTCCCCCACCCTAATGTCTAATTCATAACCATTCCTAGTGTAAGCGTGACACGTTTGATTGCTTTTGTGTATTCCAGTCCCGCGCACCATGTGTCTCAGCTTTAAGCGCAGCTCTCATTGTGGTCCTTGCCAGGATTTGTGCTGCAAAGCTTTGTGAAGCTTCCACAGAAGCCCAAATTGCCCCGTTGTCAGAATAGCCAGTTTACAGACTAAACAATTGTTCCTCATACATGGATTCCCATAACACAGTGAGGGGTGCTGTGTGCCAAGGGTGCATCTGAAGAATTCCCTTCCGTGAATGTCGTTAGGATCGCTCAGTGGATTGGTTTCCTTGTGGGCTGGAATGGCAGGAAGCATTCCTAATGCTGAGAGAAGAAAAACAGGAATGAAAATACGAGATGAGAAAAGACAGATGTCAGGGCTACTGAGGAACAGACTTTCCAGATAAATTCCTCCAAATGCCAGAGTGGATGGGGATAGCACAGGAACTTTGAGACACACAGGTGCTTAAGCCGTTCCAGGTACTCCCTGCATGAGGTCCTAAGCACGTGTGGTTTAAGCCGGCTGCCAATAAATTAGTTTCAAAAACATCTAGATGCTACTTTGGGCCAATACAAGCTCATAGTCATTCTGTCTTAATTAGCAAATTACTTACATTGTGGACTGTGAGGTACAGTTGTGGGAACCAAACAGTTTGGATTCATTTGGGGTTTTTTCAAAATCATGATTTCTGCATGACAATTTTATTCTTTTGATTGCTATAATGAACAAGGAACACTTCTGTTATTATTCAGTGTTCAAATCAAATTTCTGCACCCCAGGTATTATGGTTGGCCTGTACTATAGACTATAAGGTCAATTTGCAGAAAAATCCACTTGTACTTGGGCAGAGGTCTTACCTGGTGTTAATCAGTTGCTGTATCGATCTCATCACCATAATTTATCCCATAATTGGAATTCCCAATTAATTTCCATAATTATGAAAATGTGTATGAAGAAATATGAACTTAATTGGAAGGACAGAAAACAAGCTGCTGAAGTCTTGTTTAGATAATATGATTTTATTCTTTTCCTTTAGGTGAATAGGAATATGAGAGAGAATGGGAGGCAGGCGCTGGACATGGGGACAGAGAAAGACAGAGACAGAAAGGACGGTCACTGACTAGCAGCCTCCAGTGGCTTAGCATCAGGGAGGAAAACTTTTCCTCTACCCTCTTATGTCCAGTAATTAGAGGCCTGCAGATTAAACTGATAAAAGACAGTAACAGAAGAAAAACGTTTATAGATGTGCAAGCTTATAAAAGGGTTAGCTTAATAAATGGTTAAAGGCTTATATGCCTTACTCAATGGGGAACAGGGAGAGAGGAGAAGAACAAATGGGTTCCTACAAGAACAGAAGAGAGAGAAGCAAGTTTGTGATCATGCTTGTTTATGCAGGTAGGAGTGGTCTTTCTGTCTTCTTTAAGCCATAAAACTCCCCAAGGGAGGGGATTTATGGTAATTTTACTCTTGGTCTCCTTCCAAAGGGGAGGAAAAGCCATTCAGAAGGGGGAATTTATGGCAGCCTCGTTTCCCTGAAGTTTCTACGTTTTATCAGATAACAGAAACTCCAAAAAAATCTCTTTCTGCAGCTGTTGAATTGCAAATGTCCTCAGTTTAAACTAATAAGGTTACCAAAAGAACAGGAAATTAATACCCAAATAATGCAGCAACAACAATAAAAACAGTTTATGAAAAGCAACGAAGCCTTTAGATGGGGAAGTCTCAAATTGAAAAGCTGTAGCAATAAGCTTGCAAAAGGTTGGGCTCCTCTGACCATCTTCTAAGGAAGCTCATGGAGACACAGAAGTTCTCTTCTAAACTTGAGGGCAGCCAATCGGCTTCTTGAAACTGGAAAAGCATACGTCAAACAACCCAACAAGAATTCCGCAGTTTGGGGCCGAACTCTAGCTCTCATGAAAGGGTGTCATTATAGAAGTTGTTGACCCCAGGAAGGAACCGCAGTTTGAGGAAGATGTCCAAATATTATTCAATTTATTGAATCAACTGCAAACGTAATTTGAAAGGATATTGGGGCGGGGGATGCTATTTAACATGAAGATGTGGCCCTGCCGGTGTTGCTCAGTTGGTTGAGCGCCAGTTCGATTTCTGGTCAGAGCACATGCCCAGGTTGTGAGTTTGGTCCCCGGTCAGGGTGTGTATAGAAGGCAATGGATCGCTGTTTCTCTTTCACATCCATGTTTCTCTCTCTCTCTCCAAAACCAATAAAAACATTTTTTTAAATGAAGTATGTGCATCTTCAAAAATAATGCACACCCCTGGATGTGAAGATGGCCTCAGTATTGAAGGGATGTCAGTGATAAACCAAAGCTACTCACTTCACACCCTCACCAGGGTATGTGCTTTGCAGAGACCTGGAGATTAGAATTCAAGACATCCACCCCTAGGTCTCGCGTTCTTTGTGCTCCCTGACATCGCTCTTACTTAGATGATATCAGATGGTAAAAACAGAAAATATATTCTAAGTTATGCTGGCTTCGTGTAATAAGATCCTTTCTCTCTTCTATGACACTGCTGGCTGAGTTATTCATTGCCTCTCTGACACTTTGTGGACTCTGTCAGTATTTTCCAAAGCAAGAGACACGTGTAGTTGGCAGGTTGAGGTGTTTTATCACATTCCCAGGGAGGAAGTCTGACTCCTGCAGTGCAGCCTGGTGCCTTTGATAGGGGGTCACCAGGTCACTGTGGAAAGAAAATAGACATGGCATTGTATAACAGTGTAAAGTCACTTCCTGTTTATTTCTCTTTCAGCCCCTCAAATTTTGTCAAAGAGAAAGTCTCCGATTGGTTGTGACATGTCCTTAACACCCCCCTGCCTTGCTGTTAACCTTCATTAAAGAGAGAACAGGCTTCTGTTTAGAGCCCTGACAGAATAAATAGAATCACTCAGTAGGTTTAAAAAGTTGTATCAGTGTATTTATTTAAAATAGAAATTGGATCAATTTAGTGACAATAAGTAAATAAATAATCATTAGATTTTGCATGGATAATGGCAAAAAAATGTGAAGGCGGTTCCCACGTGATTGGAGTGTGGAAGGCCCTGGGCAGTGTGACAGGACCATCCCGAACACAGGGATGTAAGCACAGGGAGTAAGAGTGCATTTTTATAGGGGGAAACAGTAAACAAAATAGCATTAATTTGATTTACGTCAATTCTGCTCTATTAGGAACATCCAGTTGCTGTCTTTTCTGCCTGGTTTTCCCCATTGATAGGAGGTTCCGCCTGTTTCTAAAGCACATCATTAGGGTCCTGAGGAATATTTTTAGAACAATAGTTACAAGGGAGAAAAAACACACCAGCCCTGAGTTCTGGTGCATTAAAGGTCGCAGAGCAGCGGGAAATTGCTGGGACCCGCCTCTCGACCTCAGGCTCTGTTCTTTCTCTTGGTCGAATCCAGGAATCTTCTTTCCTTGAAACAGCAAGGATTTCCCAGCAGGAGTATAACCATGGACAGCAGAGCACATTCTGGAAAAAAAAAAAATACATCCACGAGTCAGATGCTGTAAATTTCTGCACTAAGAACCAACTCCAAACTGTACAGCACGGGGGCATTCCTAGTATGCCTTGAGGTGTTTTATCACATTCATGATACTTGATACAGAATACATCAGACCAAAGGCCACACAGATCCTAGAACCTTTTATAAAATATCATACCATAGACAGAGCACTCTAAGATGTAAGGTTCACTCCCTAAGGAATCTTCTGTTTATAAAGAGTATAACTAGTTATAAAGATTTATAAAGGACTTCTAGTGCGTAATATTCTCAGCACAGGTATGTGACGGTGCCCATACCTCTGTTAATTTACAAGTGTACCATGTGCGCCCCAGAAGGCCCCAGAGAATCGGCCTCAGCTGGGTGCTGGCAGTTGAACAGCCTCCACTGTAACCTTGACTTCCCTGCCTCCCACCCTAAAGCTAACCTCCATCTGACAATGAGGGACTCTTGACCAAGAACTCTCAATGGGTGGGACATGGAAAACCCAGGAGCACTGAGCAGAGTGGAAAAACAGTTAACCACGGCCCCATTCTCCTCCTGCCCAGACCCAGGGTCAAGGTTGTCAGGAAGCCGGGAGGATCCAAACCCAGACTTGTCCAGGGGATTCACTCAGGTTCACAGAGCTATTGAAAAACCAGCCCTCTTAGGAATGTGTTCTCCCACATAAATTGGGAGCTCGATGGAATCTGGTACCAGGGCTCACTCAAGGTAACAACCTCGCCCAGTTAGATTCCAGAGCACAGTCTGCCAACTACTTCAAACTGAGAAGTGAGGCTTGAACTCAACACAGCACTTGACCCCTGGGAATGTGAGTTTGACTTCTAAAGGCACCCCTCCCTTACCTCTAAGGTATGATTTTTAATGACTTGATTTCTTATCTATATTCCAAATTTCCTTTCCACCATCTGAAGATAAAATACTTTTATATCTTCATATGCAAAAGAGTTATGAATATGATGAACATTTAAAACTGAATATATTTATTCAGTTTCCTTCATAATTACAAGCTGGTAGGTGGTTTTCTTTACCACCTGCAGGCACTTAAAATAATCTTTCCAGCTTTTATACTGACATCTTAATTATTTCTGAGCAGTTAGTTCCCTTTTTGCATCCTTATGCTAAGATTACATGATTAATGCGTTCAATCCCTGACACCTAATCTTTTTATTCTCTTGTGTGTCTTTTCTCCTCATCAGTGACCCACACAGGTAACATTTATTCAAGTGCAAAGAACAGTTATTATTCCCCCTTTTCTAATTTGCATTTTTTCTGCAAATTCTGCTTTTCTGCAAGAACACCAAGCACATTTACACAGCTTAAGTTAAATATAATATTAAGTTACAGATATCTGATCCATTAGTCATTTAAGTTGTTCCCATCTTTCGTTTCCATGATGACTAGCTTTGCACATGTGACATTGTTGAATAAAGGGATATATTTTTAATTTTGATAGCTATTATATGTCAGCCTCCAATGATTTAGTACCCCCAATCCAATACAGTATGAGAATCTTTTTCCCCACACCCTTAACACAGTACATCATAATATTCTTTTAAACTTGCTACATTTTATTTATTTTTTATATATATATTTTATTGATTTTTTACAGAGAGGAAGGGAGAGAGATAGAGAGTTAGAAACATCGATCAGCTGCCTCCTGCACATCTCCTACTGGGGATGTGCCCGCAACCCAGGTACATGCCCTTCACCGGAATCGAACCTGGGACCTTTCAGTCCGCAGGCCGACGCTCTATCCACTGAGCCAAACCGGTTTCGGCTACATTTTATTTGAAAAAATAAAATTTTATTGTTTTAATTTGGATTTCATTAATTATAAGTGAGCTTAAGTATCTTTGTATACATTTATAAGTCACTTGTATTTATTTTTTCATGAACTGCCTATTTATGTTCTTCGACCAAATATTTATATTCTTTCCTATTTGTTGGTCATTTACTACTTATATGAATTCTTTATATGATAAGTTAATTAGTATTTTACTATGTTTGAGTGTTTTTCTAGTTTGATCTCTATTTTTTCATTTATGGGGTTTTTTCATGTAATTTTTAAAATTTTTTGCATGATGAAATAAAAATGTTTTATGGCTTTTTGTCATCTCCATTCAGAATTTTTTTAAAATTTTCTCTAGAAGATTTTAGTCCTATTTTTCATATTATAGATTTAGGTTTTCTTCTTGGTTAGATTTTTTTCCTCAAAGAACCAGCTTTGGATTTATTTATTAGTGCTATCATTTTTCTGTTTGCTTTTACCACTTGCTTTTACTTGACTTCTTTAAATTTATATTTGCTGCTCTTTAACTTTGTAATTTGAATGTTTAATTATCTCATTTTCATTATGGGCGGGGGGGGGGTGGTATATCATCCTCTTCAGAGGAATGTGGACCAAAGTTAACAAATCTCAGCTCTAAGCCCAAAACTCTCACTTCTGACCCTACCTCCCATACTGCACGTTCCAGATGCAGAGTCTTGGCATTAATATTTTTAACTAGATGTTTATCCAAGGGGCCTGAAAAGACCTTAGAGGCTTCCTTAAGCTGCCACAGCCTCCCACATCACAGAACAGATTTGTCAAGCCTGTGTTTTGCAAAGCAGTGAGGGCCATGGTGAGACATGATAGACAGCCAACCTCTCATAAGTGGCTACAGGGATGGGCAGTGAGGTTGGAGTCCCTGCAGCACCACACCCTGCTCAGCATCCTCTCTTTCCTGTGCTGCTCTCTAGTCACTCCCGTGTGGCAGGCGCTGCCTTTGCTCAGGTTCTGTTCTTTCCCAACCAGAGTTGTTTAACTCTCTGAAAACTCCACTGTGAATAAATCAAAAGGGTCACAAACATCAACTATGGGACAACGTCTACGGTCCTTGTTCCTCCCTGTGTGGGCGTCACTTTCAGTCCCAGTTTCCCTTTGCCTTTCCACCTTTCTTTCCCTTAGATTTTGAGCCCCAGGAAGGGCAGGATTCTCTCCCAGTCTTCTCTCTGTGCTCGCCCGCTTCGTCCACCGCACCGGGCAGGGGCCTTGGAGAGGCCTCTCTCCAGGGTTCTGTGCCGGGCCATCCTCTCAGCTGTGGTCTCCCTCACGTGGGGCTGGGGAAATGCGGGGAAACACAGGCATCCTCACTACTATGGCAACTTCTCCAGCGATGGCAGAACCACTGACTCCAGGAAATCACGGTATTTGTTTTTGCCTCAGTTTTGTGCTGCAGAAAGGGCAGGTGGATTCTTGATTCTGCTGTTCAGTTTCTAGCGAGGAACAACCCCGGAAGGCTCAGGGAGAAAAAGTAAAATCAACTTTATGTTAAAATCTAAATATACAATAAACCATATGAAAGTTATTTTAAACATGGAGACCAAATCGCTTTGACATTTCCCTCTTGGGAATGGCAAAGAGTGGTTTCCAAGAATTGACTTGGGAATTTTAACTTTTAAAAAACTGAAAAGGATAAATGACAGTTTAAAATTTTAAAGGACTTTAGTTGCTGAAATGCTATCAGGGCAAGATTTTGTTTCATCCTCGGGGGTCTATATGTATGAGTGGACATTATTAGCCACTTTTAAAGAGAAGGAAAATGAGCCCAGCCGGCGTGGCTCAGTGGTTGACCGTAGACCTATGAACCAGGAGGTCAAGGTTCAATTCCTGGTCAGGGCACATGCCCAGGTTGCAGGTTCAATCCCTAGTGCAGGAGGCAGCAATCAATGATTCTCTCTCATCATTGATGTTTCTGTCTCTATCTCTCTCCCTTCCTCTCTGAAGTCAATAAAAATGTATCTTAAAAAATAAATAACTAAATAAGTAAAGATAAGGGAAATGAGACTCAGAGAAAGCAAATGCCTTCATGCCCCCAAGAAAGAGCGGAGTGGCTGCTGTGGGCTAGCTCAACCCTGCCTCACACACACCGCACAGTCTGGAGACTCCTCGGCCGCGCCCCGTCCCGAGATGCTGCCCAGCCCCCTGTTTACAGCACCTGCTGAAAGGTACACAGAGACCGGCATTGCCAGGCCTAAATGTCAGGTAGACGCCCTTCAGATTCAGTGCTTTCCCCACTTCTCCTTCTTCTCCAGGAAAATAATCGAATTTAAACGTAAAAGATTTCCAGTTCTTTATTGTGAACTGTTTTCCTGTCTTCTGCCACCCCATGAATGCTGCTCTGCACACTCCCCCACCCCCCGCTTTATTTTTTTTTTCTTTCTCTTCTTTGATACACACCCAGAATGGCTAGAGTATTTTTTTTTTTTCTTTCTCTTTTTTGATACACACCCAGGATGGCTAGAGTATTTTTTTCACACTCTGTTGACATGAATGAGAGGTCCTGATGGGAGCGGCACCTGGAGGAGGCCTTTGGTGGGGCAGCATCGGGAAGCTTTAGAAGCCTTTTCTTTTCACAGGGTTCCTTCAGTGGCCATTAGGCACTCCATCTGCCAACAAGCAAAGACACTGTCCTTTGAGATCTAAGGTTCATCCAGGAAGAACAACTCAAAAGATGACGGAAATACCCAGCGAGGGGGTTGCAGCGTCAGTTTTCTGAGGTTGGCCTTCTTAGAAGACAAGACATGTCTTGGGATTGGAATTACATGTTTCACTTCTGCTAATGCAACTGAAAAGAGTATTTCAAAAGCACGAGCCCTGCTGGGCATTGATAAAAGACTTAAAATACGTGCAGAATTAATTTTTAAAGCACTTTAGCTTTGCTCACTGCCCTTTCTAATCGTCCACACACACAGTGCAGCCGGGAGCCGGTCAGCGGGCTGGATCCGGGTAGACGACACTGTGTTCTCAGAAACACTCCTCATCTGTGTCCTGGTTTCTGAGCACTGAGGAATAAAAAAGAGTCAATTTTACATTTTGGTGAAAGAGCAATTACAACAGACGTCCTCCAAACCAAAGCCAAAGCCGTATGAATATTGACAGAGCGAGTCCACGGAGAGCAGGAGCACATTCATCGTCTGAAACTGAAGACGTGTTCTGCACACTGAGATATAGAGGTTATAGCAGAAGATTAAGTGTTTTTCCAAATGCATTTTGTTATTCCCCGTACTTACCTCAAAAGACATACGATGATGGCAGAAGCAAAGCAGCAATATTCTGCTGTTTTCAAAACAGGCAAATTATGGCCCTTGAACTGACTAGAAACTCGCACAGGGGCGTGAGAGGAGACCCTTCTTCCGTGCCTGCCTCCTCAGATGATTAAATGTGCTCAGTACTCTCACAAATGACGAAATCATCTTTTGACTAGATTTGGGGTTATCAAAAAGTTATTTTAATCAAGCTCCCAAGCCAGAAGTTCTGGACATCCAAAGCCTTTGCTAACCCTTGCCCAGTGCCCGGTGGAGGTGTCCTCAGCAGAAGCCTGAAGGCACCAGCTCCAGGGTCTCCCAGAGACGGTCATCTCATGAACAGTGCCAACTCTTGACCACTGTCTGGGCAAAAACATCAGGGAATGTCTTTATAGGTGCGCTTTGGGGCTTATTCACTGTATTTGGTGGCTTTAACTTCTTATGATGGTTATTTTCTCAAGCACCCTCTCCTTGGAAAGTGAGACTGTACCCCTGGTTGGAGCGTCATCTGTCATCCCCTACCAAAAGGTTACAGGTTTGATTTCTGGTTAGGGTACACACACCTAGGTTGCTGGTTCAATCCCTGGTCAGGGCATGTAGGGAAGCAACCAATCAATGTTTCTCTCTCCTTCTCTCCCTTCCTCTCTCTCTAAAAATCAATGGAAACATATCCTCAGGTGAGGATTTTTTAAAAAAGAAAGAAATAGGGCTAAAGATAATGGAACCATGGGGTGAATTCTCATGTAAGTCAGTAAGAGCACACAAATGATTCTGAAGGGGGGAGGGAAGGCAAGATGCTCAGAAGGAATATGAACCTCCAGGGTTTCAGTTATAGCTCTGCTGCTCAAGTACCCAACCACCTGTGAGGAATGCAGATGCCCAGGCCCCGCCCCAGACCAGCCCAATCAGAACCTGCATTTTAGCACAACACCAGGTGGTTTGTATGCTCCCTAACATTTGAACGCTCTGAACCAAAGCACTCAGGAATCAATCTATTTGTGTCTGCAAAAGGCACATGAGAATGAGTTTCAAGGAGAAAGAAAAAGCCTAAAGAACCCACCAGCTACACGATGCAGAGCCCTTTTATTCCTGCCCTCAGCACCCTTTGTGAGTTGGAAGGGACAGGCCCTGAAGGGGGTCCCGCTGCTGCTGAGGACAATCTGGAAACCGTGCTCTCCCTCAGAAAGGGGTTTGAATGGCACCGCCCAAATTTATCTTATTCCCCCAGCCTTGGGGCTTCTGCGTTCCTGCATCCAATTAATGCCAACATGAGTCTATAGCACCCTGTGGTGGAGAACGACAGTAAGTCCCAGGTGAATCCAGAGACTTGGCCGAAGTGACTTGAGCACCTACCAGCTACATAACCGTGACCTACACACCATCCTGCGCCTTAGCCTCCCAGATGTAGAGACAGGTTGTGGGATGGAAAGCCAGTTGTAACCATCTGTGATCCTCAGGAGCCCACAATGTTATCCAACCATAGCTTTGATGATTGATTCCTACACAATTACTACTAACAAAAGAAGAAACAGTTTGCCCACCTGAGAAATAAGAAGACATCTCTAACATGAAAATGGACACCACATGACTTACTTTAGTGTTTATGGAATACAAAGTCTGAGCTTCTACCAATAATGAGATATTTCCTATTAAAAATACCTATTTATACTTTCCCGGACAAAAGAATGTAATGTCATCCTAGTCTAGGATTATCAGTAAATCTTTTTCCTGAAAAGCAATTGAGACAATTCAGAAATTGCCTTAAAAACCCACTGGAAGGAGGGAAGCGAATAAAATCGATGCCCATTCAGTCCTTTTGTATAGAAGTTGGCATTATGTTCACAACCAAGACATACAGCAGATGACAGTTTCCTTTATTCTGTTTCTTTTCACCTAAAGAACCTCTTTGAGTCCCTGGATCTTGAACACTCATACAGGCTGGAAATGGAAAGTTTTTATTTCACTTGTCAGAGCCAAAATCTCATAATCTCTTCCCCGTTTGAGACTAGAATTCTAGCTGTCTAGCTTTCTGTGGAAACTGAGGTGATGGCTATATGTATAGATACGAGACTGAGGTTCACGAAGCCGTGGCCCACCAATCCCTCCCTCCTGAACGTGATCAGCAGTAACTTCTCCCAGAATAAAACAGCAGCTCCTTATATCTTCAGCATCTTAATCGAAAACCTTTTATTTCACTTCTGTTTCTAAAATATCAGTCAATAGCAAATGCTTAAAATGCATTACTTAAAAAAAAAAATTTCTGCCATACCACTCAAATTTAAAGGAAGAGAATAAAGCAAACGAAACAAAGAAGCTGGGAAGAACAAAGGCATATATACATCATCTAGCCCAGACCCCACTGCAAACATCGTGCTGCAATTTGAATTAAATTACAATTAATAGCAGTTTTGTTGGAGTGTCTCACATTATCACTTTAGATGCTGAAGCTTAAGTGGTTTCCATGGAGATATTTTCTCAAGGAGATGTCAGCTACTCTCTAATTTTTTTGTCCCTGATATATGACAACCTAAAGCTTTTAGTGCCTTTTATTCTGGGGGGGTTTTATGTTAGATAACCTCGATTTATTTTTATATGCATTTAAACGAGTGTTTTATTTGCAATTGGTTTCTGAGCCTAAAGTCTACAATTTTATATATTTTGAAACATAGTAAATAAAAACCACAACTACCTCATTTATATTCTGTAGTGAAAAAATAATAATCTTTATTGTTCCATCTTCTCCCTACCTGATCAATGGCTCAGGCAATAAATTTGAGGCTAAAGAATGCAGATCTCTTTTTAATAACCTATTCTTAAAACTGTCTAAATTCCATTTATTATACTTAAGCACCTGCCTTGAAATTTCTATTAATTTTCACATTCTAAAAATGCAGTAAAAATTACATTCCAACAGTAATGTTTAAAAGCACAATTAGCACTATTCATGATTTCACACGTGCTTCTAGAATGGTGATCACCATTCTCTCTGGGCTGGTTGGGCCCCTGAGGGATTGGTGCTGGAACCAGGACTATTGGGCTTCTGTTCTTCTGCAGTGCTGGTTCGGAGCCCTCAGTTTATCACATGGTTCAGCTGATACTGTCATCATGTGGAATTATACTATGTCAGACAAAAAAGGTTTCTTCATGCTCAGCTTTTGAAGTCGGACAAGTGCAGTCAGAGCTTTTAGATATCATTGGTCTCCCCAGAGAGCCCCCCAGCCACAGAGAAGCAATTAGGCTAAGTTAGTGGGTCGCCATAAAAGCATGTCATATTGTTGACAATTGGATAGAGCCAGTGTAGACGGATCACTTCTCATCAGAGAGAGAGAGGTCAGCTTAGTTTTTGTAAGTGGTTTCTGGAGCCAATTTCCTGGTTCAAACCCTGGCTCCTCCTGTTACTGGTCATGGGATCTCAGACACATTTTTAGCTTCCCAAGTGTAGGAATATGCCCACCTCACAAGGCTCACATGAGGATGAAATGAGTTAATACATGAAAAGGACTTAAAACAGGACCTGACTTGTAGGAAGTGCTATTATTATTTCCTAAACAGCTTGTTCCTGGAATGTGAATTTTATGTGAATTGGCAATTAAAAACATGTTTGGTATCCTGGGCCCTAGAGAGTTTTATATCTGAGGAAAGTGTAGTCAGTGCCATTGATGATTCATTTCACGTAATCCTAGAATTAGAGCTTTGCTACTTGTCACATATAAATACCTAAATACCCTACATGGTCACTGGGGGCTTTGGTTGTGTAATGGGCCTCACATCTGGACAGGTGGGTTCATTACTTGTCACTGGCACTCAAGCCCTTGTTGTCCCAGATGCCAGGGAAGGACACCACACACACCCCTGCCCAGCACACAGATAGGAGAGTGCCAGTCGGACTCACATTCGCTTCCTGAGAAATCCTTCCAAGAAGGTGGCAAGGGGGAGGGCAAACTGCCCTTAGAAAAGAGAATAAAGCATCCTTGTTTTCCTTTCTTTTGGGGGGAAGGAAAGTGCATTTTTGCTCACCCAGTTCTAATACCTGACCTTTTTATTGTATCCGTATAGTTATGGGAATAACTTCCCCTGGGCCTGCTCTTACCAAGTATGTGTGTTATTTCCTTCCCCCCCCTCCCCCCGCAACCTGAAGATGGAGGAGGGGAAAGGAAACACCAGTGCTGAGCTCTCAGGTTGCGCCTCACATGGAAGGCAAAGGAAGAATCTATTTGTTAAGAAGACTGTGATCCATGTCTGAATATGTTGACGTCTATGATACATTTGCCTTCTCTGAGTGAGAAGGGCTGTAGTGCCTCTATGGGCTCTGAGGCCTCAGCCAGGCTATTTCAAGAGCACGTCCAATGGTGGAAACTCTCTAATCCTCAATTCCTGCAGGAATCTGTTCTGTTGTCCTCTGCTGGTGGGGGAGGGGAGAAGAGCTACTCTCTGTGTGGTACAAAGGAAGCATGGTCTATGGATAGAATGAACAAACAGCCAGGGAGATAAGCAGAGATACACACGGTTCTGTGAGACTCTAAGTCAGAGCTGGAACAGCGCCACGCCTTGGTGGCCATCGTCGCGCAGTATCATTTGGGGATCCCGAAAAAAAGTGTATTGAAAATAGCCTTTGCCTGTTTGATGCAAATCTGGTCTTGAGACTGTTAATATCTAAAGTCTATTTTGAACTACTCATGACATTGTCTAAAATATCGGCTCCTTGATACTCCAGTACCACTGAAATTGCTGTGTTCTAGCAAACTTTGGGAAGTTAGCCACAGAGCGGAGCATGTGCCATGGGTGGGTTTGAGGTCTGGTCCCAGCGTATTTCTTGGTATCCATGTTTCTCTGTGTGCATTTCCAAGAGGCTCTTGGTCCCCAAGGGGAAGGACAGATGAGATGAAATCATTTGGAATATATCTATTAAAATAGCCATAACTCTGCTCATCAAAATAATGTGAATTTGCCTCAAGGGAGTGAGCACTCACATGCATTAAGACAACCAGGCTTAAGTTATCAATAAAGCCATGAAAATGGGGATGCTCATGCTAAAAAAAACAGAACCCTGCTCTTAGTTTCACGAGGACTTCCGTTGTACCTGAGGGTTTTCCACTGATTGTTCTCAGCTAATCTCCAAAGGCTAGTGGACACAGGAATCATTAGTAGCCTCTCTGTATTCTGTATGTTCATTGCCTTTATTGGGAAGAATAAGAATGCTGCTTTGCTTTAAGGGTTGGGTTGGGTTTAGGCAGCTGACTCTTAAAATTATATCTGCATGGGAGTCTTTATTATCAGAAGAGGCTACACAAACATTTACACATCTCTTAATGGACTGATTTTAATTGCACCAGTCAACGAGCATCCAATTAGCTCTGCTTCTTGTCTGCACTGTTTGTCATTGGGACTGCAAACATAATTAAGACTGGCCCCTGACTTTAAGAGGGTGACTATTGCATAAGGAGTGACAAGAATTACGATGATAGCCACTGAAAAGAGGTGGTTGGGGATAGTTTCAGGAAAGACAAAGGATTTCATGGACAAAGAGAGGAAAGGCAAACAGGAAGTCTAGACAGAGAGTGCCATGTGGATGAGCAAAGGCACATCAACCAGAAGCATCAGGAATCCGTGCCTAGAACAGGGGTGGCAAACTTTTTGACTCGAGGGCCACAGTGGGTTCTTAAACTGGACCGGAGGGCCGGAACAAAAGCATGGATGGAGTGTTTGCGTGAACTAATATAAATTCAAAGTAAACATCATTACATAAAAGGGTATGGTCTTTTTTTTTTTTAGTTTTATTCATTTCAAACGGGCCGGATCCGGCCCGCGGGCCATAGTTTGCCCACGGCTGGCCTAGAATGTTGAGTAGGGAATGTGGTGGCTCCATGAGGGAAGAGGCAGAAGAGAAATTCAGCTCAAGGGAAGCTTTGCTCCATTTGCCAAAGAGTTCAGATTATTATACCAAAGACAATCCTAGGATATTTATAAATATTCTCTGCTGGCTCTTCTCCTCGGGTCATCTCAGGTCACATCCACACCTTCCACTAATGCTTATGTCAATAACTTCAAGGGAACCAGGGAAAACATGTCAATATCTCTAAATATCTATGTTAACTCAGTTTTGTGGCCAAGGATGCAAAGCCATGGAGCAGGCTTTGGAGCAGAGAGAAACTATGCTATGTTCTACCATCCACATCACCTGAAGCAGAAAAGCAACCAATTTCATAGTCTTGTGAATAACACACAATCCTCCTTCCTTCCTATATAATAAATGGGTAATATGCAAATCAACCGAACGGAGGAACGACTGGTGGCTATGACGTGCACTGACCACCAGGGGGCAGACGCTCAATGCAGGAGCTGCCCCCTTGTGGTCAGTGTGTTCCCACAGGGGGAGCGCCACTCAGCCACAAGCCGGGCTCAGGACTGGCGAGCACAGTGGCGGCAGCGCTAAGGATGTCTGACTGCGGACATCCCCCAAGGGCTCCGGGACTGCGAAAGGGTGCAGGCCGGGCTGAGGAACCCCTCCCCCCACCACCAAGTGCACGAATGTCATACCCAGGGCCTCTAGTAGAATAACTGAATTACCACTGTGAGTTTTTGTCACTATACTTAATATATTTTGAAAGTTCAGATTATTTAAAGGAGGACAGAAGATGTCTGTGTATTTTCAAAAGGAGATGAGAAATATGACCCAACTCACAAAATATCCAGTAAGTAGATCTCTCTGCCTGAGTGTCCTGTAGACACTTCAAACTTGACATGTCTAAAACAAAACAAATTTTTCTCACCCATCCCCTATAAAAGGCTCTTCCTCTCATAGGCCCTGCCCAAGCTGAACTGTCTGAGGCCTGACTTCCTCCACAGCCCCCCTGTCTGTCTCCCCACAGCCCTAAAAGGCAGGATAGGGAAGTTTATTGACTGCGGCCTACCTGGGTTCTGATCCCAGCTAGGCCGCATACAAGCTGGATGATGTTTTTAGGACATGGGCTAAATGGTGTCCAGAGTGAGTTGTTACAACATCAAAAGGCCTAGGAACTGTACCATCATTGGAGGTAGGTGAAGGTATAAGTTTTCTTCCTTGAAAAGCAACTCCTGTGTTTTGAATTGTAGTCTACATCAGAAATTGTGTGTGTTAATAACCAAATCTTGCCCTGGCCAGTGTGGCTTATTTGGTTGAGCATCATCCTGTGCACCAAAAGGCTGCTGGTTCTCTATCGCTCTCCCTCTCCCTTCCTTTCTCTCTAAAATCAATAAAAACATATATTTTAAATGCCTTTTTTTAAAGAAAAAAGCTGAGTCCTTCCTAAGATATTCCCTAAGTCATAACACAGACCTATTTTATCAGTGTGTACACATTTAATTATGCCAAATAACTACTATAAATTTCTTATTTTTACTGGTGCCATTCAGTAGCCATGGTTCTGGTTAGACTAAGGCCGTGGACGGCAAAGTGCGGCTCGCGAGCCACATGCGGCTCTTTGGCCCCTTGAGTGTGGCTCTTCCTAAGCCTTAGGAGTACCTTAATTAAGTTAATAACAATGTACCTACCTATATAGTTTAAGTTTAAAAAATTTGACTCTCAAAAGAAATTTCAATCGTTGTAATTTGGCTTTGTTGACTAATGAGTTTGCCGACCACTGGACTAAGGTAGTCTGCCTTCAGAGAAGCTGCTGCTATTGCAAGATTTACCTTAAAGCGTAATTTCTCAAGCAGAAGTCCAGCAAATATGAAATCTTTCTTTAATTTTAAATTATCTTACATGAATGATAATAACTCTCCTGACCTATATACAGACTTCATAATGTTTGCCTTTTGCATGCTTTATATTTATTTTATCTTAGAGAAGTCGCTAAGTTTAATACAACTGATTCTTACATTTTTAATAATAGGGAAAGAAAGAGAATATTTATTAGATAATTAATATTCTTCTCAGCTCTCATGAAATATTACCCCCTTATAAAATATTCCTGAAGTGTACAATGTTTTTTTAGAGCCATGTAAAATATTAATATCAAGAAGTGATTGCTTTTTAAAGTAATGCTGCACGCTTTAACAAGCTCATCTGTAAGTACAGCCACTGCCACCAGTTGTGAATGGGATAAAAGTGGACAGGAGGCAGGTTTCAGCCAAACTTAAGTATTATAATCCATAAGCTTGTCTGTCAGTGGAACTGGAGCAGGCAGCCCGGGTAGTTTGAGTCTCTGATATTCCTCCAAAGGAGTTGCAGCACTTCTCTGTGAAGGAAACCAGCAGGAATGGGGGTGGATGTTGCTGTGATTCTCCTGGGAAGTAGCAGCAAGATGGGTCCACCTGAAATGGGCATCTCATTTGGGAAAATGGGAAGTAAAGAGTTGTATGAAGACAGGTGCCATATTACTTGGGATTAGTGGTAAACCTCACTCTCTGACCTCACTTTCCATTTCTTTCTCTACAGCGAGTGCTGATTTTCCATATAACCCAGGACAAGGCCAAGCTATAAGAAATGGAGTCAACAGAAACTCAGCCATCATTGGAGGTAGGTGATGTACAGAACAGGCTTTCCTGTGGCTACTCACCTGTGGGGAGCAGTCATTTTTTTATTTTAAAAAATATTTTTTAATTAATTCCAGAGAGGCAGGTAGAGGGAGAGAGAGATAGAAACATCAACGATGAGAGAGAAACATTGATTGGCTGCCTCCTGCACATCCCACTCTGAGCCTACAACCCAGGCATTTGCTGCTACTGGGAATCAAACCATGACCTTCTGGTTCATAGATCAATGCTCAATCACTGAGCCATGCCAGCCGGGCCAGAAGCAATAAAATATGGTCCAGGGGAAAAACAAGTTATCTAGATTTTTAGTATTCATTTTGCTATTTAAATATGGCTTCAGATTATGAAGTATGGATGTGGATAAACTGTGGAAATGTAACCTGGCTACTTTCTAATGCACACCTGTAAAAAAAAGAATAATGGTGAGCTAGCCAAATCTGAATATGTAAGTAAGTAGCTGAGAGGCAATAGCCATGACATGTCCTTACTCCCTCCCATCTTTTTTTACTTTCATGCTCTCATGTCCCAAATGGTCCAGGATAGCTTACTACAAACATTGGAAAGACTGTGCCATTCTAGTTTCAGAAAACTAATAAGCCAGAATATCTAATTTGTTCCAGTCTTTCCTTCTGACCATGGCTACCTGTAGAATAATTAGACTCTCCTGAGATAATCCTCATATTTGGATCAATATTGATAACCCTGTTGCCCATTGCCATATTCTCTTCCTGCTTCTGTCTTATTTCATAAAAGTGTTTCTGCCTCTCCGAGTATAACTTATATATGTATGATGCTGCTTAATCCCAGTTCCAAAGTTTGCCATATGCTTTTTCTGCATCTATTGAGATTATCATATGGTTTTTCTCCTTTATTTGCCCAATGTGATAAATTACATTGCTTTATTTTTTTAATGTAAAACCAATCTTGTATTCCTAGAATTAGCACCACTTTATCATAATATATTTTTTACATATTGCTAGGTTTGATTTTTAAATTTTATTTAAGAGGAATATTGCTTGATGATTTTCTTTTTCATAATGTGTTTGTGTGAGTTTAGTATCGGGATAATACTGGCCTCATAAAATGAGTTGAATAGGACTTCCTCCTCCTTTATTTTAAGGAAGATGTGTAGGCTTAGTGCTATTTCCTAAGGTCATGTTTTTTAGGTCTTCTAAATTCTTATTGATTTTCTGTTTAGTTGTTCTATCAGTTACTGAAAGAAGAGTGTTGAAATCTCCAAGTCCATAAATTGGTCTAATTCTCCTTTCAGTTCTGTTCGTTTTTGCAGTTACTGTTTTTGGAGGTTTGTGTTTTTATGGGAGAGGGTAGTGTTTGAAGAAACCATGGTGAAGTGGGGGGAAAGTATTGGTGGGATATGTAAGACTAAGTTTAACCTGTAGTCCTTGTCCTGTCTCCACCAGGGGTCATTGCTGTGGTGATTTTCACCATTCTCTGCACCTTGGTCTTCCTCATTCGCTACATGTTCCGTCACAAGGGCACCTACCACACCAACGAAGCGAAGGGAGCAGAGTCAGCAGAGAGCGCAGATGCTGCCATCATGAACAACGACCCCAACTTCACAGAGACCATTGATGAAAGCAAAAAGGAATGGCTCATTTGAGGGGTGGCTCTTTGGCTGTGGGATAGGGAGGGGGAAGGGAAAGGGACAAAAGCACCCTGCTTCATACTCTTGAGCACATCCTTTAAAATATCAGCACAAGTTGGGGGAGGCAAGCAACAGAAAATTCTTGAGACTGATCGTCACACACAAAAAATATATAATAATACTTTTTAATATTTCTTTATAGCTGAGTTCTCCCTTCTGTATCAAAACAAAATAATACAAAAAATGCTTTTAGAGTTTAAGCAATGGTTGAAATTTGTAGGTAAAATCTGTCCTATTTTGTGTGTGTTTAGAGGTGTTCTAAAAATCCATGGTAACAGGGCAAGTTTTCTACATTTTTAAGAGCCCTTAGAACGTGCATATTTTTTCTTGAGGAAAGCTGATGCACAGACACGTGGCCTCCAGCATTCTTTTCCTTTCACATATAGTCAACTTTTAATGGGCTAGTGTAGCTACTAGTTCATGTTCATATGATGTTTCTTTTTGATATCCTATAAATTGGAGAAGGAAAGAAAGAGGCAAAGAGAACCTATTATTTGCCAGTTTTCAACTAGACCTCAACCTGTGCCGATTTTCCCAGAGTTCCTGCCTGAAGCAGTCAAAGGAAGAAGGTGTGTGGCACCTGTGAGGTAACGTCATCATCAACACAACAGAGAGAAGCATTAAGTACCAGGGCAAGTAGTTTCCCAGTGGGATTGCTGGTTTTATTTTTCATTGAATTCTGTGAGATCATATTGTTCTATGTTTGTAGTCTTAGATCTGTTCAGTATCTGTACCTGTCACTGATTTTCCTCCGCTCTACCTACAACATACTGGGTTATGTTACATGGATGTGTAAGCATCTCATTGTAGGATTAGAGGCACATGTCATGATCCATTTGCTCTGTTTCTTTCATAGTTGTAGTAAGAATATGGACGCTGTCTGGCTAATGCATAAATTAAGTGGTTCTCAGTTTGCTTTAAATCTCTAGTTTTTAAGCCCCTGTGACAAACTAGCAGACAGTGAACAGACACAATAAAGCCAAGTTGTGATTGCTATTTGTATTTTTACTACTCTGGAATCCTTTGGGAAAAACACTGCCATGATTTACATCTCCTCCCTGTATTGCTCCATCTAAAACAGACATGCTGCGTTGGTTCAGCGATCTTCCTTGGCAGATACACTTGAGTCTCTGGTTCACCACAAACCTGGTCTCCAAAATTGCTTCTCAGAGAGAGTATCTGTCTAGTCATTTCACACCTCACTTTAGTCAGGAACTTTCACCAATTATTCCAACAAGTAACTCATTGATTTTATTTAAAAAATAATAGACTTATAGTATGTAAACTGATGGGACAGAGCTCCTATTGGAACATCTAAAAAATAATTTCACTTATTTAATAAAGGATTACATAAAAGTTATTTCTAGAATGAATACCATTTACGGTCATTATAGTTCAGGCTCTTATCCTTAATACTTTTTAAAAAAATTTTAGGCTCCAATATTTGACCACTTGTTTTCCTTCTCCTGCTAGGTAAGATGAGGTTAAAAAGGTATCAATGCTATTTTTCTCATAGCCTGCCTCGGTAAAATGGAAATTCTAGTTTACCTGTGTATATGCATACTTTTCCACTTACTGGGTATGCCGAAGTTATTGGAGGACCTCAATTTCCTGAGTCAGGAAAATGTTGTCCATAGCTGCCAGAGGTACGTGGCACAAGCACTGGCACATTCCACAGGAGACACGACCCATTCAAGCCACAGTGACAGAACACACGGGAATCCAAACCCCTTTTTCCAGTTGCTGACCTCAGGTCCTCTCATGAAACTAAGAAGGGTCTTAATCACTCTCCTGTAAATCACATTAAAAATGAAAAGTATTTAATATGATAAATATCAGAACACTGTAACATTTACAAATGACATAGGAAACAACGGCTATTGATTGAACCAAGATGCCTCCATTCGGGGCTCTTTTATGTATTATCAAATTGAAAAAGAAAATTTTAAACGTTGTATTACAGATATGTTTCTGATTTTTTTAAAAACCTATTTTACAGCATTACCTTTGTACTTAACAAATAATGCAGATTGGTTATTTCTTGCATTTTCCTTGACAGCTTTGTTCTCTATATATTGTCTCAACACTTCCCCTGTTCCCCCATATGGTTAGGGAATTAAAACAATCAAAACAGTCCCTGATACGAAAATGTTCTCACCCTTTCTCTTCTCTCTCTTCTTTCCACTTTCCTGCTATAAAATGTTAAAAGTAATACCCAACACTTCTCTGACCGAATTTCCAAACCTAGGCCACTGCAATGCCTCCCGGGATCAGTGGGTCTCCCACAGCACCATCATTTGGGATGTTTAGGATGGACAGAGGTATGACCGTCTCTGCCCTTAAAGGGGTTACAATCCGGCCAGCAGACAGGACACTAAAAGGTGGATAAGGAATTAAGTGCCAAAAGAAGGCTGGAGATCTGACTTCTCTTTGGGACTGTGGTCTTCACAATAACTCCTGAGTCTGTTTATGAAGCCTCTATCCAGTCCTTTCTAAATGGTTAACAACTTGTTTACGTGAAGAAAGGAAACCAGCTTCTTTCCAGCTCCCTCCCTTGAAAGTTCAGGACAGTGCAGCCTAGCCAGCCGGACACAGGGCCCAAGTGCAGTGTCTAATCTTGCTTCGTCAGCCATATGCCGCAGAATCGCAACATCTTCCATCCCAATGCATCAGCAGTCAAGCACAAAAGGCCAGCGGTAATGCATCTTTACATGATAAGAACAGACAAAACAAAACCGCTTTTTAAAACAAGAGGCCGGTTGACAGTCACAGGGAAAGCTCCTCCTGGGCTTAGTGTTGCTTGTGCAGGAAATGGCTTCTGTGTATACAGCAAGCACCTATGTCTGAGAAGCCAGCAGTGGGGACTTTGAATGAACGTAAAATCAGTGCCATTCTAAGCTCTCAAGGTAACATTCTATAGAGCTCAGGGAAGCTAGCTCCAGAGGTGAGAAGTTATTGTATGGTTAAGCTCTTCTCCGGCCCTTCTTTGTAAGACTACATTTTTCCTTGTGGCTTTCAACCAATGGCTCAAGTCAAGCGACTTACATGAAGTTTTTACTGAAGAGCTGGGAATGAGAGTTTGGAGTGAGTGCCCTTGTTGGAAAATGTCCTGTTGCCTGCATTTGATAAACGAGCCACCTTTGCTAACAGGAGCAGGAATTAAGGGGCACGGGGAAAAGAATTGGTACCAGCCGAAGAGATTTTCATGTTATGGTTGAACATCTGTTGAACCACCAGGTGCCAGCTGAGAGATGGGCACAAAGACACAAGCCACACCAGAGAAGGCACTTGAGGAAACAGCTACAGCTACCGGATATGAAAGCAGAGTGTCAGCGAAAGGTCAAGAAGAGGCTTTGATTTCCCTCTATAAGAGGATCAGTTCTTTTCTAGTCTTCCGCTTGTTCTTCCGGGGTAAACATGTTCATGGCTACTTTATGTCTCAGACCTCCAAATGATTAGCACCTGGTTTGAACCTCCTCATATGTGCTCCTTTTCATCATCCTACCAAGCAGTTTTCAAAAAGAAAGGCAGCAAATTATCAAATCAAATTATTCATTGAATTCCAGTTAACCAGCCAAATATAGGTCACAAACTGCCATCCCAGGAGAACGAGCTGATCCTGGAATCGGTGAGAAACGATAATAGTGAGGCTTGCCAATTTGGACTAAAAAACAATGGGCACCATTTTTTAAATGACATTTGGGGAGTGAGGACCCTGAGAGTCAGCTGACAGAGGCCCAACCCTTCCTCTTTCTCCCTGCTTTGCTCTGTGACTTTTGCCAAGTCGCTGAACCTCTGTCCTCCTTTGCCTATATTTAAGTTAGAGCTGTTTTACCGACTTTATAAGACAATTGTGAGGGGCCCCGATTCCTGACGGGAGAATACTTGGAAACCCAAATATAAGGGCCAGAGTCAACGGAGCCTATAGTAGAAGACGTGCTTCCGGGTTGTGGTTGTAAGTCACATCCAAAGAAACAACGTGGCCATGTCGGGGAAGGCGGAGATATGCGGGGCATCGCTGCACAACCAACTGCTGAGTTATTCATCAGGTAGAGTGCCAAGGGGCCAACTGTCAACACTTCGAGAGGCAACACAGCCCGGACAGAGCCAGAGAAATCAGGACTTCGCGTGCATAAAGCCCTCAGTTCCCACTCATCCGCCTGCAGTTTACCCCGGCCCTCGGTGTGATTAACTGGCTTCTAAGTAAGATAGTACAAACAACAAATGTGACTTTTTGCGTAGCCTGCTGGCTCTGCATGATAACGTTGGAAACGTCCTATTCCTTACCTAGCAGTATTTTTTGGATATAAGTGGTATGTAAACCGATGGTAGAGTTGAAAAGTTGGTTAACTCCCGTTGAGCACAGACTGTCAGAGGAATAAAGGCAGAAGGGTACCTAGGTATTAATGTCTAACATGCATTCACAAGTTTATTTTCCAGATGAAAATGTTCTTTAAGAACAGGTCTATGGACGGCCTGCACCATTCTCAAGCCTTGGGTTATTTCTAGTCAGTGCTGGACTCTGGATGGCTATGAGAACACGGAGGCCCCTCTCACGTAGGCCGAGACAGTTCCCAGTGTCGCTCAGTCTAAGTTTTCTTTCTTCACGTTTTCCATTTTTTCAGTGAGCATGGTGACAATGGAGGTTAGCGTTGTGAAAAGTTGGCGTAAATATTCTTTCTGTAAAGTCAATGAGGGTCCCATTCCTGTGAAATAACACAAAATTTCACTCTCTAAAAGCAGCAGCATGTAAACTAGAATGAAAGAAGGAAATTATGTATGTATGCCTAATATTCTTTGTGAATGTTCTTTCATTTAACTAAAATTATATTAGAAACCAGATTGATAAATAAAAAATCCAAAATAGTTTTAATTATCCTAAAAGTGGTTTTCTGTGTTTTGTTCCACTCGATTCTCTTAGAAGCAATTATCAGCTTTCAGCAAAGAAAGTTCCAAGCCCTGAAATATACATCTCTTGGGAACATAATCTTTCCAAAGCTGTGAAGATACAGCCCCTCCTCCAAGCAGGTATTATATAGATGCACCCACTGTTAACCTTCCTTGGCCACACACTCCTCTCCTCTCCCAATTTTCTTAAAGTGCTTCATGGATATTGGCTTCACGTTTTGGTTTAATGTACACACAGCTTGGTAAAATGTGGACAGAGTCCAGCGATGTCCAGAGCGTATTCTGAGCCTTATTCGGAATGAGGAAGTAACACTGGATGATGGACACATGGGTCCAGGCCAGTGAACTAGATCCCAGGGCTCTGCACTGCCTGGAGGTGCGGACCTTCCTAAATGTGCTCCGTGTGTATTAAGAGCTGTCGTCCTGAGTTATCACCACCTCTTTCTGGTCTTCTGTTACCATTGGGAAGGCATTTTCTTTTCATCAGTTTTCAGTGAAGCCTTTAAATATACCTTTAATGCCAGTTAACACCCAACCTTTCTGCTCCTCAGCAGTTCTCAGGGCCAATCCACAGCCTCAGCAGTGGCACGCCAGTCCATTTAGAAAGCATTATGCCATAGGATCTTGTCATGCTGCTTTGTGAATGTGGTCCAACCGGTACAGGGAGAATGTCATCAAGTCCCTTGACAACCAGCACTTCTAAATGTTCTTAACAAACACATGTTTAAAGGTGAGCCAGCAAGTCCAGGGTTTACTGTCTGCAACAAGAGCATTTGAGCCAGGACATGCTCACTTCCCTCCCACAAACCCACGGCCATGGAGATGGGTGAGTTCCAGGGGGACTGGGGCTTTATTGTGCATCAGGCAACGCTTGTGAAATGAATGGGGGGTAGAGAGACGGGGGAGGGAAGAAGAGGGAGTTATAGGGGGAGAGGTATGTTGGAGAAACTACATCTAATTTGTTGGTGATATCATGGCATGATGGACTTATCAGAACACAGAAAAGAGGAAGTCATTGTATTGTTTTTTGAGAAAGGGTTTGAGTCCTCCCAGAGGAACCTATGTATGAAAACTAACTCTTTAAAGCAAGTATTAGGTGAGTAATCCTTAGCATATGCCCATCTTTCCTTGGTCCCTCTGAAAGCCTCGAATTCAGTGAAGCCTGGGCTAAATAATTCCTGTGCCTGAAGACTCCTTCCTACCAGCAACCCGCCGTCCCCTCCTCAAACAGCTCAAGATGCCGGTAATGACCACAGCTCAAAGCAGTTTTACCAGGAAGAGAATGCAAGGGGTTTTTTCCCGATCACGCTTCCACCATCTTTCCACTCATCTTAATTTATCCTTTGGGTATGAGGTGGTAAGGTGAATCTCTTGGGACAGGGAAAATAAACATGTATGTCAAGTCTTCCCCAAAGGAGTGAAAGGAACATTTTTTTATGTCCCCTGAATCGAAGCATGAGAAATTTCATCATTTCTCCTAAAAATAGAAACTCAAATTATAAAATTTAAAAAGATGTGACGAGATTTAAAAAGGCCAAGATGATGAAAATAATGAATTTATTTTGGTTTCATAAATAGAAGCTTGGAAGATAAATTTTTATGTCTAGGAAGGCGAGAGCTAATTTGAGACACTAGGCCAAGCTTTTAAGTCACGAAAGGTATAGAGAGGGTGACTATGAGCGGACTTCCTAAGACCCGGGCTTTAGGGACCAGGGGCAGCCCTTGAAGCCAGAAAGAAGGCACGTTTAGAACAAATAAAGGAAAAAATATCTCAGGGCAGCTAGTAAGAACTATTGAAGGCAAAAACAAAACAAATAATCATCTTCCAAAAATGAGTAAGATTATTTCAATAATTATACCACTACCTGAATTTTAAAGGAAAATCAAATTAGAGAATCAATTTACTTAATGAATATTCCTAGAGTGCCTCCAATGCACTTGGCACTATTTGGGGCTCTCAGAATTCACTAGAGAACAAGACGGACACATCTCTGCTCTCAGGAAACTTAGGTTCTAGTGAGAGGAGAAAGATACTAGGCAAATAGGTAAAGAAATATACAAGAAAACATATCTGGGCAGGATATTAAATTTAATTCATTTGAATAGGGGGCTGTGACAGCTTACTGGACAGCTGCTTTCCCCGAGTGGTGAGGGAGGACTTCTCTGTAGAGGGGACAGAGAACTGGAGGAATGATCATGCAAAGATGAGAGAGAGCCTTGGATTAGATGAGGGAACAGCTGGTCAAAGGCCCTGAGGGAACAATGAGTTTGGCATTTAAGACACTGGGAGGGTGAGTGTACCTGGGAGAAGATACTACCCAACAGATCTAGAGATGATGTCTTCTTCACTCCTCACATGTCACCATTTGTTCTGAGCAAATTCAGAGCTGGAGAGACTGAAAAAGAACAACTTGAATATTTGTGTTTTTTTGTGGGGGGAGACATAGAGAATATGAGAATGAGAGAGAAATTGATTTGAAAGGAATTGGCTCCTGTGATTGTAATTGTAGCCGGTAAGTCCAAAATCCATAGGTCAGCCCCGCCATTTGGAAACTCAGACAGGACTTCTATGTTACGGTCTTGTGGTAGAATTCCTTTTTTTCCAGGAATCCTCAGTTTTGTTCTGAAGGCCTTCAACTGATCAGATGAGGCCCATCCACATTACGAGGGTCATGGCCTTTACATGATGTCAGCTAATTGTCAATGTTAATCCCATCTACAGAATGACCTCACGGCAACATCCAGACTCATGTTTGACCAAGACCTGGGCACCAGAGCCTGGACCATGGACACATGAAGCCCACCATCACCGAGGGTTCCTCCAGGCACCTCAGGGTAGAAAACAGAATCGTTTGGGACACATACATGTTTAAGAGGCAGATCATTTAGTCTGATCTTTCCAGGTGTATCTCTGAGACTCGAAATGCAGCTAAAATCGTACCATCTCAAGCCAACGGTAGTGGGTTCCTTAACAGGATGGAAACCCACACAAAGGGGTGGCTCTCTCTCTTCATGTAACCCGGAAATGCTGCAGAAGCTAGAGAAAGGTGAGGACTGTGAGTCTCCCAGGGAGGTGAGGCCCATCGGGCTGGCGGTGGGTCAGGGGGCCAGGTGCCCAGTGGGGAAGTGCCCAGCCTGTGCTCATCCACTGGACTGCACTCCCCCTCGCAGGTCCATGCCCCCCCTCCTCATGGCCCAGCCCCGTGGGGACCGCTGTCAGCCTTGCGGGCACACACAAGTCAGCGAAATGAAAGCACACTACCCAAGGTTTAGGCAGCTTCGCCGGTGCTGAGGTTCTTCTGCTCATTCATCCTCGAGCCACAGGCGGCTGCAGTGGAGGGAGAAACAGTCTGAGGAAGGCAGTGTAGGAGCTGACTCTAGAGGTTGCTTGAGGGGGAAGAATGGGGGACCCACCATTGACTGTCCACTGTGGGACTGGGGCCCGCCCCCTTCATGCCTCAGCCCCAGCAGCAAGTTACAGGGGGAAGGAGCTCATAGCTCGACTTCTGACTCCTGGGTGGACTGACAGACATTCATTGTGAAATAATTATTTTTTTCTCGTGTCCAATCGAACCAGCACACCCTTCTGCTGAAGTGATATTTCTGAAGCTGGGCCAGAGGGCAGGTGTTGCCTACTATGCATCTCATTGCAAAGAAAAGGTTGCTAGGGAAATCACAGATCTTGCTGGAAGGCCGCCTTGGGCTTTGTCAAAAATACAGGAAGCTTCTGTAATGTACTTCTGGGTGATCAAGTTGTGACTCCTACCTAAAATGTGCAGAACCCATTCGCTTGTTTGTTTGTTTTTTAATCCTCACCAGAGGATTTTTTTTAATATATTTTATTGATTTTTTTACAGAGAGGAAGGGAGAGGGACAGAGAGTTAGAAACATCAATGAGAGAGAAACATCGGTCAGCTGCCTCCTGCACACTCCCTACTGGGGATGTGCCCGCAACCAAGGTACATGCCCTTGACCGGAATCGAACCTGGGACCCTTCAGTCCACAGGCCGATGCTCTATCCACTGAGTCAAACCGGTTAGGGCGAGGATATGTTTTTCTATTGATTTCTAGAGAAAGAGGGTGGAAGAGAGAGGGGGAGAAGCATCCATATGAGAGAGAAGTATTGATCAGTTGCCTCCCGTAGGCGCCCTGACGGGATCGAACCTGCAACTGTTTTGGTATATGGGACGACGCTCCAACCGAGCTACCCAGACAAGGCGAGAGCCCATTCACTTTTATTCCAAGCAGTAACCATGGCATTCGCATTAAATCATTACAAGTGTAGCAGATACATTGATTACTGCCAGACCTGTCATCACGAATTCACTGCGGGAGCGAACTCGAACGTGTAATTAGCATCCCCGTCTGGTGTTACAAAATGCAATTCTGGGACATACGGGAAAGAAACATGAGTCAATATGAATCATCCTCAAAATATGAAGCCGGCCAATAGGGCAAAGTCATTCTGAACCAGAGTTACTTGCCTTGACGCCTGTACTGTATTGTGTGATTGATTTTGGGGGAGATGTGTATTGGTTCTTCTCAAGAAGACAACTATTTTCTGGAACAATTTAGGAGAAGGAATAAACAGCAGACACTGGGGTCATGTGATCAGCTTCCTTGGAAACGTGGTTTGACGCACTGGCCATCCCCAGACAATCACCAGCAGAAGCTCCAAGGAGGGTGTCCCCTTCAGAAAACAACTGTCACCTATGCCCTAACTCTAAAAAGGCGGGAGGAGATATCACAGGTGAGCTATCTGGGTGAGACTACCACTCATCTAATCCGAGTATGGGGAACCCAGCGTCTGGGGAGACAAGGCATCTCTCTAACTACACTCGGGCCGTAGTACACAATGACAGCGTGCTTTGTGAATCAAACACTGGCCCACAAGACAGAAAGGGGCTTTAGGAGAGACAGGTGCTGGCCTGGGCCTTGTGGGACAAGCTGAATTCACTTCTAAGGAGGGGCAGCTTTAAGTGGAAAAAGATTTATGAAACAGAATAAGCAGATTCAACTCAATTGTCCCCCAGGAAGGCAAGCAATGGAAATCAGCCTAGAAAGATAGTGAGGCTTAGTGAAGTGGGTCGGGTAAACTCAACTAATAAAGCTGATACTGCTAGACCCAGTGTTGGGAAAGGACTGTACCATGACCCATCGGGGTCTCAACTATTTTAGTACAAATAGAGGCAAAGTAGCCACGACCCTCCCCCATCATAGAAGGCCCTGAGGCTCAAAAGCACATCCATGGGAATCTTATGGACCTCCAAACCCACAGAAGTCCTCTGGGGCACTTAGAATTTACATCAACACACTCTGATGGCCCTCACCCCAGAATAGATCAGAGTAAGACATATTCTGTAGTGAGCAGGGATGGGCACTGCCCGGAATGCCACCCAGGCCTTCACCACTGGGAGGTGAGTCCAGCCCGCAGGGACACCAGTCTCCATACAAATCTGCGCTGAGGTGGGGGTGACTGGCTGTGTCCCCTCTAACTTGGAACGCAGAAATAACAGAATCATTTATAATGATCCAGAAATAACTCATTTGTAATGAACTCAGAAATAACTGAATCAATGATGCTTGCCTATAGTAATATCTGACATATGGGTGTATTAGTTTTTTAGGGCTGCTGTGACAAATTACTACACACTTGGATGTCTTGAAACAACAGAAATTTATTCTCTCTCAGTTCTGAAGCTGGACGTTTGAGACCAAGCTGTCAGCAGGCCCTGCTCTCTCCCTGTGGGATCTAGAGAAAGATCCTTTCTCCAGCTTCCAGCTTCCGGTAGTCCCTGGCTTTCCTTGGCTTGTGGCTCTGGAACTCTAATGTCTGCCTCTGTCTTCACATCTGTCTTTACACGGTCTTCTTCTCTGTCTATGTCTCTTCTTTCCTATAAAGACACCAGTCATATTGGATAAGGACACTCTACCCCAGTATGACCTCATCTTAACTAATTTCATCTGCAATGACCTTATTTCCAAATAAAATCACATTCATAGGTACCAGGGATTAGGACTTTACTATATGTTTGGGGGGAGCACAATGTCGCCTCCCTGAACCATATCAGACATAGTCTTTCTTGTGCAGTGTTCTAACACTAGAACACAGTCACATTGTCTGTTACTAAATAGTTCCCATCGTTTTAATGGCCGCATGGTGTTCAATGTGTCTATACCCACACTTACGTTACTCTACTATTTTGACATTTTTTTACCTCTGTTATTGGACATTTAGATAGCATCTGAGTTTTTCCTATGAAATATTGCTGCCAAGAACATACTCATAAGTAGCTATTGTGTTTTCCATCATTACTTTGTGATCAATTTCTAGACATAGGGTGCTCCAACAACTGGTATGTCTATTTCTTGGATTCACATTGCCAAAGTGTCCTCCCAAAGATTTTACCAACTTATACTCCTCATACCCTCATCAACTCTAACCATTAGCATTTTTTCCATTTCTGCAATTTCCGAGGTGGAAATACTATCTGAATATTAATCTAATTTTCTTTAATTTGCATTTCACTGATTACTGATGAGGGTAAACAGCTTTTCAGATGTGAGTCCTTTGAGAACTCCCTGTGGCATATGATCATTTATGAGGCTCTTGATTTTTTTTTTCAATCTGCACCAATTCACACCCCCACCAGCAGTCTTTGAAAATGGCTGCCAGATTCAGAAAAGGGGGGTGTGAGAGATTAACTCACTGGGGAAGACCCAGCTGGGGAGGCCACCTGGGCTGGGGAGGGTTTGAATAGAAAGGCATTGTTCTCAGGGAAATTCATGTAATAAGAGTGGGATGTGTGTTAGAAGCTGAGGATAAAGCAGAGGGTAGTTGGTGGAGCTGAACAGGAAAGAGGAGAGATAAGATGAGACGAATTAGAGCCAACTGCTTATGCTGTGGGCAAAAGCCAGGACAGGCTCCTAAGCAAGGGAGCAATTTACAACTATGGACTTTCTTATTTGATCAAATAATTACTCTCTCAACATGTATAGCATTGCTAAAAAGACTGTTTTAATTTTTAGGCTTATCTTCTGCCCACCCAATCTCCCAGCCTCTCCTCTGTTCAATTCTGTTCCACAGGCACACATTAATATTTCTCAATACCTGCTCCCCAACACCACCATCACATGATCTGCACACTCACACACACACATGCACATATACTCACACAACACTCACACATGTGTGCACTCACACAGGCACTCACATGCACATAAACACCCCTAACCCCCACCCTTTGCCACCCAATGCTTCCCTTGGGCTTGAATGCCCTGTTCCACTTCTTTACCTGATAAATCCCCACCAAACCTTTAGGACCACAGTTCTTGGTTTATAAATATCCTTAGGATCTCAATAACCAAGCTGCTGACCAGAGGTTAAAACCAGTTCTCATTCCTGGCTGTCATAGATGCTTCCCTCGGAGCCTGTTGTGGTCTCTTTCAAGGCTCCCCAGATAAGCTCTCCCACCTGAGCTATTCACACACACATTTGCCAAGAAGCCAGAACTTCCCTTTCTTTTGAGTCTATGAGGGTTTTCATTCTTCCAGCTTCCTAATAAATGAAAAATGCCCTGACCTGCAAGTCTCTCGTCAGCCAGTATTTTAACCATTGACTAATATCTGAGTGTGGATTAGGCGGCAACCCTGGCTTACCTGAATGCAGGTGAGTAGGGCAGGGCCAAGAGGCTAAAGGGCTCCCCAAGAGGAAAAGAATGTGTAGAACTTGACCGACAGCCCTATTAACCAGGGGCAGACTCTGAAGGGAGAGGCAACCCCTGGAGTCAAATTTGGTTTGGGAAATAGTTGCAGAGGGCCTCTATGGTGCATAGCGGTTCCTGAGTGTAATTCTCCATACATCAGGCTACACTCCACCCCTTTATACCAACCTCAATTAGGAAAAGAGAAGAAATGCCATCTTTGGAACAGTTCCTGGGAAGAAGGTCTTAGCATGTATTTATTCATAATTCCATGCATCGCAGTGAGTCAGTGGGCCATTTTTTAACAACAACTATGTCCCTGTCTTGAAACCAACACATGTCATAACTGACTCTTTCTGCAAAACCTCTTCCATAGCCAGGGAGGCCACAGTGTTTAGGACCCAGAGGTAAAGGACATCCTTTCATATGTTCACTCTGGTTCTCTTTGTCTCTCCCCCGTGGTACTGCCTATCCCCCTGGTACTGCTGTTCCCTATGCCTCTTTGCGTGGGTGAGTATATCACTCTGTAATGCGATTCCCTAATATCCACGTGAAAACACAGCCAGAGTATAATCTATTGGTCATGCATGTCAGGGTATGGAGGCCTATGGCAGCTTTCCTCTGGTTACAGGAAAGTTATAAATAGGAAAATGTGCTTTTAATTATATTTGCTTGGACTCCTAGTCAAGTCTATCCTTAAAAGCTGGAAGAACGAAACTCTCAACAACAACCACAGTGGAAAAACCAGTATTATGGCGACAAGGGTCTGTGGTTTTAATTTTTCTTCCTACGTCCCCTGGGGGGAGCTGGAACAGAGTGGTAGAGCAGGTGGAGTGATTTCCAGGAAGCAAGCCAAGTTGCTTCGTGGTTTTAAAAGCCTTGATTAAATAAATAAGAGTATGGCGAGTGCTCTTCATACAGTCTAACTCTGTGGCACTCATGCTAAGATGCTTCCGTCAGTTCGACAAGCATCTATTGAGTACCTGCGACGTGCCAACACAGTGCTGAACCCTGGAGATAAAAATGAACGATACGGTGTCTCTTCTCTGGAACTCATCCTGTCAGGCAGACAGGACATACACACAAGTAAGTCTAATACCCAAGAGTCTGTAGTAGGTGCTAATTTAACGGTTCAAACAGAGGTGCAATGAACAAAGAGAATAAGGAAAGACTAATCAGACTGGCAGGAGTTTAGGAAGTAAGTATTTCAACCCGGAGCCAGTTGACTGACTCAACCCTTTTACTGGTTTGGCTTAATCTCACTAAATCCTTAACCTCTTCACCCGAAACATGAAATTGATAAATACTAACCTTTTTATTGTGTTGGTCTCAGAAGGATTTTTAAAGCACAGTGCCTGGCACATAGTAAGTGCTAAGTAAATGTCAGTTATCGTCAGGGCAATAATTTTTTTTCAAATTATTACAATGTCAGAATTTTCTATGACCACTGAACGTTTATTTAAAATCTTCCTTAATCATGGCTGCACCTTGAAACATTATGCTAAGTGAAAAAAGATAGACACAAAAGAACAAGTATTGTACGATTCCTTTATGTGGAGTATCTAGAATAGGCCAAGCATAGAGACAGAAAGTAGAATAGAAGTTAGTAGGGGCTGGGGGGCAGGAATGGGCGATTGCTTAATGGGTACAGGGTTTCTGCTTCAGGTAATAAAGTTTTGGAAATGGTGGTGATGGTCTCATGGTCACACAACAATGTAAGTGTTCTTAACACCACCCAAATTATACACTTAAAAATGGGTTCCTGTGCTAAGTGAAATAAGTCAGACAGAGACAAATGCCATATGATTTCACTAACATGTGGAATCTAGAGAACAAAATAAACGAACAAAACAGAAACACTCATAGATACAGAAAACAAACGGAGGGTTGTGGGGTGGGGATGGGTGAAAAGGGGGAAGGGATTATAAAAAATAGTCACAGGGATGTGAAGTCCAAATAGGAGATAAAGCCAGGAATGTTGTAATAACTATGGATGGTGCCAGGAGGGTACTGGATTCACTGGGGGGATCGCTTTGTAAGTTACATAAATGTCTAACCCAGTGGTTCTCAACCTTGGCTGCACATTAGAATCACCTGGGAATCTTTTTAAAATCCTGACTTCTGGGCCTCATCCTCTGGAAATTGTTTCTTTGTTATGGGGCCACAACATTAGTAACAAAGAAACAGAATTTCCAGAGGATGAGGCCCAGAAATCAGGATTTTAAAAAGATTCCCAGATGATTCTAATGTGCAGCCAAGGTTGAGAACTACTGGTCTAACCACTGTGCTACACACCTGAAACTAATATAATATTGAATGACACTTGTCATTGAAAAAAATAATTTTAATTTTTTAAATGGTTACTTGGTATTTATGTTG
>NW_005871099.1:5196086-5212927 GCF_000147115.1 Myotis lucifugus | reverse complement strand
GAACAATACGGGCCAGTAAGTGTTTTCTAGAGAAATGAACTCTTGGAGAAGAGTTCACAAACCCAGTTCCCCTCACGGGCACTAGGAATGGCTTAGCCCAGCTGGGTAGCCACCCTGCCCGGGGTCCCACTCACATGAGCGCAAACGCCAGCCCTGCCTGCCTGCTGCCCGGGAGGGGCCCCAGGTGTGCGGATGCTCAGGTGCGCGCCCTGCACGTGGGCACGTGGACACGCCGCGCCGGCGATCCGGGCTCTAGGAGAGGCGCACACAGCCGGGCGGGGCCGGGCTTCTAACCAGCGTGCAGGGGCTCCCCGCCCTGGCATCCGTCCTGGAGTGGGATTTCACCCACAAGGTGAGCACGGGTCCCCTCAGCCTGAATCGGGGGCAACTTCTCCACAAAGCCATTTCTCAAACGTGCTAGCCGGCCCCAGGAGGCCGCCAGCGGGGATGGGCTCGCCAGCATCTTGCTCCAGGCGCCTGGTTTTCTGGGGAAGGGGAACGCGTCGGGGCTTCCCCCTCCTTCTGGGACGTCCAGGGAGGTGCGGTGGGGGCGCTGGCGCCTGGGCTTGTCTCTTTAGTTGATATTAACCAAGCGCTGTGAGAACGGCCTCCTCCGGCGGCTCAGAAAGGCCAGGGGGCAGGTCGGTGCCTGGTTCCCCGCTCTACACGCTGCCCCTCCGAAGCCCTGTGACCTCAGCAGGCCCAGGGCCCCGAATCCCTCCTGCACCAGATACCGCTAGTACCGCTTCCCCTGCAGCTCCGCAGCCAACTCCTGTGAATCGGCACCCATCAGAGACAGGCGTGATCCGTATCCGTGACGTGTTACGGGCTGTCGCGCGAAGCGGCTTTGTCCAAAGGACTTGCTTTGGGGTGTAGAGATATCAGGTACACACGGGCTCCTCGGGTCTTTGCATCACCCCCTCCCCTCCTGGCTACACAGCTCAGGTGATTTCAATGAGACACAATTATAACCCTGGATTGTCACACTTTCCTTTTTATCAAAATGCTGTTGGGGTGGAGGGTGGATTTGTAGAGAGGACTTGAGTACCTCCTCTTGAAGACTAGCAATGAGCAACTTTGGTTTCATTCCGTTCTACTCTTATCCTCAAATTTTGATTGTGTGCTGTTTCACGCACGGCCTGAATGCCGACTGAACACCCCCCTCTCCCAGGATGGCCTGGGAGTTTTAACCTCCAGACTCGCTTTCCTCCTGGAGCTCGGGAAAGCGATGTGTCAGGATGTGTCACTGGGGAGGGGACATGTGAGAGTCACACACAAACTAAAACATGTCTTTGGAACAGAGAGCTGGTTCCTCCACAGTGCCCAGCAGGCAAGTTAGTGAGAGAAGGACTAACCTTGACTCCCAGGTGAGCGGACAGAGCACCTGTGATACTGTGATTTATAAGAAATATGTATTTGACCATTTATAATATTTCCAGTACCCACCTGGCACCATACATAGTTATTCCGACATTATTGACTACCTTACCTATGCTGTACTTTACATCTTGTAACTACCAATCTGTACTTCTCAATCCCTCCACCCTTTTCATATTTGCACACTTAAGTTTTATCCTAAGGTTATAAACGTTTAGTGATGGAGCTGAGTCTCTCGTGCATCCTCGGGTCCGCAGTCCCACAGGCCTCTGAGTAAACCCGTGTCCCAGACCAGCTCACATGGCTGCACTATTCCACGAGGGAGGCCATCACACCTGCCCCCTTAGCATCTCTGTGGTGACACGGGCAGAGGAAGTAAGTCATTCTCCTCCCATGGAAGAGGCTCAGATCCAGTCCTCGACCTGTTTCATATACATTTTAGTTTCTGTGTTCTCCTCAACCACTCGTGCAGCCACTCATAGCCAACAGATGTTCCTTCATGCCTGTCGTCAGGGCTTCCCTCCTCTGCTTCCCTGGCAACCAGTTCTCGGGGCAGCAAGATTACCCCCAGGTTCCAACACTCTGTCATCTCTGTAGATTACAAGCTATCAGACTGAGAGGCACCTTCCTTCTATAGATGGTGAAACCCATACCAGAGGAGGGAAGGAGCTTGCCGGGAGCTGCTCATGCTCTCAGGGGCCTTCTTTCTATTTGCAACAAATGTGCTCCTTGGCTTGGGTCCCAGGGGGTTGCCTGTCATTGAGGACATGGTCCCAGGAGATACCCCTCCGGAAGAGGCAGAGTGAGGACGGGAACGGGAATAAGCCACTCAAGGGCGTGAAAACCTGAGGAGGGGATTTGTTCCCAACTGGGGTGACTTTGCCCCCAGGGGACATTGGCAATGGCTGGAGACACTTTGATTGTCACAACTCGGGGAGAGGGTGCTACTATATCAGGTGCGTATAGACCAGTGACCTTGCTAACCACCCAGCAACACACAGGCCAGCCCCAGCCAAGGCTCTCCCAGGCAGAATGTCAACTATGCTGTCTGTGGTTGAGAAATGACAGCCAACAGTGATGACAAATAATTCTGGTCGCGTACCTGAGACCCCAGACGGACCAGAGGGAGAAGGTTGATCTCCCCATTGAGGAAAGACTGAGGGGCAAAGCCTAAATGTGCATGGAGTAGTTGTAATCAGATGAGGCATGTGGCTATTTTGCAAGTTCAGCCAACACTGTTATTGCTAGAGTGACTGCCTTATTCTCTGGCAGATTCTCCATTTTTTTAATTCCAAGTTTGATCTGAAAGTGACGTAGCATGATATAGACCTTGGAGCTGACTTTGAACTTCAGATTCATCATCTACTTAATAGTGTGTCTTCAGGCTGTTACTTAAACTTCCCTTGCCTCGTTTCCTCACCTGAGATGGAGATCATCATATTTGCAGAGTTTTTGTGAGTTATAATGAAGCAGCAAGTAAATAGAATCTAAAATGTGGTAGGCACTGAATCAATGAGAGCTACTTCGAATATTATTCTATGAGGAACCGCTCCAATAAAACTGTTTGTCTCCAAAACTCTGCCAACCATCTGGTCATTAGAGTAGTGCCCAGGCAGGGGAGGGCTGCCCCAGGGAGGGTGCATGAACCTCACCTTACCCGGGAGGCTGGCATCCCCAAAATCTAATATCGCATCCCTCAGAATTCTAGTGGAAAAGAAAGTGAAAACACAGACAGGACACAGCACCGCCCCATCCTGCATGGGCTCTTGTGAAGCAGGCTGAGCTGGCTTCCTTCCCAGGAGGTCCCAGGACAGCTGAATAGGAAGAGGCTCGATCTGGGCTTCCTGAAAGCGGAATCAAACATGACAGTTAAACTTTGGCTCTTCCGTGTAGGGCAGCAACTTCAGTGATTTTCCTGGCCACAGAGGTTGTGAAACTTCACGCACAAAGGCTCTGTGGCCAGCTCTACTCACAAAGCAAACCGATTCCATTTGCCTGTGGTTTTGTACCTGTGAAGCCATACTAGACTGGCTGACTTGGTCCCCAGGGCTGATGGGGGCTCTGCAGGGGGGGCCTGAGAGAGGCAGAGCTGTGTGTCCCAGCCATGCCCCCCACGGGGCTCACCTGTCCCACACATACTTACTCAGCCTGGCCTCTCCTTCCCCCTCACCCCGAGGCTCCCTCCAGCCTGCAGTAAACCGCAATCGAGGGGCACGTGGCTTTGCTAACAGGCGACATTTTTGGAGCTCACACACTCAGAAGGGACTCAAGAGGACAGACACAGCGCCCAGGAAATGTCAGTGTTCATATCTAATATTATCTGAATAACTGTCCTGTTTGTCTCACTTAGCATGGCGGCACCAGGGCGGTGGGCGGGCTGTGGATCTTTCTGGGTGTTTAGCAGGAATATAGCTTGTAGAAAAGGCTCAGCTAGCAAGATGTCCAATGATCTGTTCTGAGCCATGACATTAAAGTTGTTCAACATGACTCAGGGAGACCCCAAAACATGGGGTACACAGAATCCACTTCGTCCAAAGGTGCCTTACAAGTTTTTGACAGGCAGGGTATGATCCCTCAGGGAAGGACACCCTTGTCTCTGATTGAACTGAGGTTTCAGTCACTGAGAATAATTGATTGCAAGAATACTCACTGATTAATTCATCCATTTGACTTAGACTTGACTTAAATGATATTAAAGTTGTAGATAAGAGAATTGAAACCACAGCAAAGTGGTTCAGTTTAGGTTCTTTTCTGATCACTTGGTTAATTTTAACTTAGGTTAGATTTCTAAATGCGAATTCTTACCCATTTTACATCTTCAGGGTGTGCGTTTCTGTTCGTGTAAGTATAGTGTTAGACATTTCCCCGTCAATGAATCTGAGGGCACGCATACTCCACAGGGGGGTGGATTTCTATGTGTGATGAAGTGTTTGTGTGGACAGAAGTAAAATTACAGTGCCATCTTCAGGAAAATGAATGCCTTTCTTATAAAGCACAGCATACGTAGCTCCCAGTGACCTAAAACCATTCCTGGGGTTGGAGATAAATCTCTCCTTTATGTTATAAGAAGAGTAGGTGAGGCCAAGGATAAACAGGCGGCAGCTCTTTGCAGTGAAATGTAATAAAATCTTCCAGATAACACAGAGATTAAGGCTTTAGTGCTCCTGGAACCAGAGAGGGGGGTGACTTCCTTGTTTATAGCCATACTAGTGCCCTGATGCTCAAAATTTGTGCAAGAGTAGGCCTTCCTTCCCCCGGCTGCTGGCACCGGCTTCCCTCTGGCACCCAGGACCCGGGCTTCCCTCGCAGCCCCAGCTTCGTCCGGAAGGTCATCCAGTCTAATTAGCATAGTACGCTTTTATTATTATAGATGTTTTATCACAGGTGGCTGGAGGAGAGGAGAAACTTAAAAGGAAGAAGCATCAAAGTTGCCTTTGTTGTGAGTGAGATGCATCTGTTTTCCTTAATCTTTTGTGGACTAGTAAAGCCAGCGGAAGACCTGCAGAGTGCAGGACGCTGCCAAGGAAGGTTTAAGAAATTCAGGCCATGAATGATTAAAATGTAAGGCTTGAGTTCAGGAAACCATAGAAGGTTAAAGCTAAAAGGAGTTTATTTTATAGATGAGAAAACAGAGAGGTTAGTCACCTTGCCCAGTGTCACACAGCTGCCAGACCAATGAAAACTCCAGTGTTTGTCACCAAACAAGCATATAAATTATTGGTCAGTCTATTGGGAAAGCAACTTGGGGAAAGACCACATCCTTAGCACCAGGGTTTGCTCTCCTGCTCTCCTCAGTGTGGAGAGGAGGGGCCTCTTTCCTGAGCCTGAACTTCAGAGGGTCCTCCCTCCCATCCCACCCTCTGCGTATGTGCTCCCCCCACTAGGCCGGGAGTCCAGGGAGATTAGGGAGCATGTCCAAGACCCTTCTCCCAGATCACACTCCAGGTACCTGGAACTCCGGAATTCCAGCCCAAACCGCCCTGAGCCAGCTTCCAGGACCTGAGCAGGCCACTCACAGGGTAGCCAGGATGTGATTGTCTGCGGGAAGGAACATGTGGATGGTGCTAGAATGTGATGTCATCTGGGGTGTAGGCACGTGTGCACACAAGCAGCTTCAACATGGGAGACAGGGCCTGGGGCCTGGACTCCTCACACCAGGATGGCCTGTCGCAGAACTCCACGGACTCTAAAACATCCGAATTCAAGCCTGCCCTTTCAGCTCATGTGAAGGTATATTAAAGCAGAAGGCCAGGATGTATTTTTCAGTACCTGTTTACTTGACTTATGACTTTAAATACTCAATACATTTATACTTTTGCCCTGGGCCCAGTTAATCAGAAAAAGCCTGATTCTTCTCCTAGGTGGTTTATGCAAAAGACATAATCAGAAATGCAAACAAAGCTTTATGCATGAAGGTAATATTTAAAGTGTATTCTATATGAGGAGAGGAAAAAAGAGAGGTCATCTTCAAAGTCTGATGTTGAAGGAAGTATTAAGTTCCAGGTGTAGGATCGCTCCAAGGTTCTGGGCTGGAATGACTAGACATGGAGGGAGATGACTGAAGCTGTGGGGGTGGAGCTCTGTTTGGACAGCTGGGTTCGAGGTGCCTATGTCAGACAGGTGGTTGTTAGACAAACTAGAAATACAGGGCTGGGGGTGTAAATGTGGGACTCGTATATAGAGAATTATCACATATGCAAGCATATTGATATGATTAGCTCTATATACAAAATCATATAGAAGTAATATCTGTATGGTAAACCTCTAGGGAACGACGATAGCTGAGAAAGACAAGAGTCTAATACTCAGCCTGAAATAATGGTGCATTCGGAGATCTGATCAAGTATAGATGTCATGGGCTGAATGCTTCCAGACTTCTCCATCGAGGCCTTGTGAGATGATAGAAACTATGTGTATTGGTCTCTCCCCGGGCTCCTGGTATGGAGCTCCTAAATCCCTTGGAATTTCCTGGGGTGGAAGGAGAATGGGCTCCTGGACAGCTTCCCCAGGAGGACCAGCCACGATCAGAAGCGTGGCACTCTCAGCACCATCCTCCGGGAAGGGCGGAGGGGTGGAGACTGAGGAATGACCGGCCATGCAGAGAGGCTGCCAGTGTCCTGGCACACTAGGAGGCCCCCACGTGCCACAGCGAGAAGGTCTGTGGGCGCCAGCACCCACGCGGGCTGCCCCATTTCTCCCAAAACAGCCCATTCGCTTTCTTTAGAGAATATACTTTTGCTTGTTTAAGGGAATATACATATTCTTTTTTTTTTTGTTTCCTTGCTTGCTTGCTTGCTTGGTGGGGGAGAGTCATATTTAAATATATAAAGCACATATCATATTTTTAAGTAAGAATTCTTTCACCCCTAAGAACAGCCCCACTACGTTCCACATTTCAGTCTTCAAGTCAGGAGCCTCCACTAACCTCTGCCAGGCAGACCGAACCCTCTGTGGCTGCCCCGTCCCCAATATCCTAGGGCACCGTTTCCCCAATCAACCCTCTTCCTTTCACTTTTCATTTCCCAGAAAACGGGAGAAACGTCCCATCCCTGGCCTTGCTTTCTTGTTCTGTTTTGTCGGTTTCTACCTTCTTATCCATTTTCCGTCGATTGCTAGGTTGTGAGTAGGCAGAAGAGTATCAGGGCTAAGAGTCTGACCCTTGGCACCAACTGCCCGGGTTTTTATCTGGGTTTCCCACTTCCTAGCCGTGGGAGGGCGGACCAGCTGAGTCTCAATTCAAATTTGGGAAATTTGAGTGATGGAGCTTTAACCTTCTATGGTTTTCTGAACTCAAGCCTTACATTTTAATCATTCATGGCCTGAATTTCTTAAACCTTCCTTGGTCTTTGGAATGCTCGTATCCAGACACACATATGTGTCTCCCTGATTTTTCTCCCACTGATATTTCTATGTTCCTTGAAGAGGGAGAGAGTTATTGGGGGACAGGCTACTCCCCAAGTCCAGCAGCGTGTCCTTGCCCCAGAATTCCTCTCTGGGGGTAGCGGGAAGGTGGGGACCTGCACCTTCTCATCTCTTGCTGACACTGGCCTTGTACATTTCACCTCTCCTGGTAAACACATCGTATTGTAAGACAGGGGACTAAAACAACTCTCCCTCTCTCCTCCGAGGTTCTCTGGCTGGGGCCCTGGAAATTAAACTGACAAAAATTATTAACAAGAAATTAACAAGAGAAAAAACAGTTTATTGATGGGGTGCACATACTCAGGGGAGAACTTGGGCTTATTAAATATTTTAACAAAGAACAATAAATGTGTGGAGAAGGAGCAAAACCGAGGAAAAGGAGCTTAAGCTCTTAGGGGCCGCACACCCTGGGAAGGTAGGTGTATGGGGGGATGAACGGAAGGTAAGGGTGATTTTAGTAAGATCTGTTGCAGACTCTTCCCTGTATCGTCTCTGGGCGGATCGGGTCTCCAGGGATAAAGGGCCTGGGCCTGCTCTCAGGCAAATGGGGGAGAGCGGAGAGCTTTCTTTGGCATCTGCTGTTTCTCAGTTGTCTTCAGCTCAAAATGATCCTTATGCCAAAGTGGCATCTTTGGGGGGTGGCATATGCTGATCCCCTGCGCAATTAGTTCCAAGCCCTGTGCCCTTCGGCCGGACATTCCCAACCTGGGAAGAATAGCACATAACCTCAAATGAATCTTTCTAACTTGGTCAAGGCGGTGGGAGGGGAGGGAGAGTGTGTGGCAGCCTCTCTGGTTAATTTTCTTTTTCTGTAAAATGTGGACAATGATATCTGTTTTTCCAGGGCTCTGTGAAAATCAGAGATAAGATATAGGAAGGGTTTATTTTGCTCATGTTGGGGGAAATCATAACAAATGTTATTACCTCATTTCATCAGCTTGTCAGTGCCCTTGTTAAAATACAGCGGCCAGGTGTTATCTGAGGCGCCAAACACAGGATCTGGGCCCCACTGATTAATGCTGGCTGACTGTGTGGCCTTCCTTAGCTGCTCACTCCTAGCGGACTTGAGATAAAATACCAGCTCTTTTTCCTCTTTCCTTTTCTTAGTAAAACTTAAAAGTGAAGGGCTAAACTATTTTATCTCTGTTGAGTTTCACTTTATTGGTTTTAGCTCAGCATTTTAGCCGGTTGACATCATTTGGGTCTCAAGACTCCCCTCTTTTGCATAGCTCTTTCTCCCCATCTTTGTCCCACAGGCCCACATGGGTCAGTCATTTCTTCTATATCTTTATTCAAATCAGGAATAAGAATGTTAAGACCAAAGAGAAAACTTTCCACCTCTCCATGAGACATCACTGATTGGTGGAAGCATTATATCAGACTCAGAAACACAGAAAAACTGAATGTGTCTAATATCATCAAGCTTTTTTTATCTTAATAAATAACTATAATGTTTTCCAGTTTGGGAAATTGATGGTTCCACACCCCAAAGCATGAAAACATTATAGTGCCTCCATAGGAGTTCAAAAAAAATAATAATAAGCCCCAAAATTTTTATTTTGCAAAATGACACAAAGCTTAAAGAAATGCGGAAATTCAAGAGAACTGTTCCCTTAATTTTTCTTGATCTGGTTGTTAATGGGCTCTCATTGCTGTTGAGTTTGCTGCTGCTGTACCGGCACCCAAACACGTGGATGATGAGCGTGCTGTTATCAGCAGCATTTCCATGCACGATGCTACGAACCATCAGGCCAGTGAAAATGGCTAGTGTTTAAAAATTCATAAAAATAAGAGTTGGAAGAAACATTACATTTATCTAATCCAAACTTGCATCATAAAAAAAAAAACTAAAACTAAAAACCTTATGCTTTAAAATTCACAAGAAACCAACACACACATCAGCTACTTCTTAGCCCCAGACGGCCCAGCGGCCTGCCCCTCATCAGTCTGCGATCTTTGCCCTGATTTTTGTCTGTTTGTCTACTGACTACACAGCTGAAAGCTTCAGTGAGCACAGACCCTACTCCCTGGTCTGCTGTTTAGTCGCCCCCTTTTCCTCACCAGGGAGAGTTTCGGGTTGGATGTGAAGCGATTCCTATAAGAAATCTCTTACAGGACAGATGGCATTTCCTCATTCACCGATTTGAGTCAGATTTTCTCTCATGCCACCAAAATAATCCTAAGAAGTGCAGGTGGGCATCTGAGTTCCATTAAACAAACGAGGAGCTAAGGCTCAGAGACAGTAAGTTACTTCCCAAAAGAGCACAGCAGCAGAGCCAACCCTCCCCCGCCCCATACAGGCATTGCTGTGCATTCTTCTACCACCCCCCCCCGCCCCGGGGCATTTCAGCTGACGCTTAAGCCACCCCTGCAACCCCTCCTCCATAGATGTTCAGCTCACAGTTTATTTATTAAAACCTAGAGGACGCTTGGGTCTGGGAGAGGCCCTGGGGGAGGCATAAGAAAGACGGCCTTCCTGTTCATAACAGACTCGTTCCTTCCTGCACTTAACCTGGCCTGCCATCTCAGGGTGGCCATTCAGCATCCATCTGCTAAGGGCCAGGCAGGCAGGTTAGTTGCCAGCTGTTGTCTGGAGTTTGGGCTCAGGATGATGTCGAGGGCAGCAACAGGCCTCAGCAACAGCCTCACATTCCTTGCTGGGAGGTCTTTGTCCATCAGCCCTGCTGGCAGCACTGCTTGCTCCTAGAGCTAGAGGCTAATTAACAAGAGGAAAACAGTTTCTTCATGGGGTGCACATGCACACGGGAGAAACTCCGTGCTCAATGCTAGAGCGGGAAGAGACCGCACAGATCACCTGGTCGAACGACATCTTTTCACAATTCATCCCCCTCATGGACCAAAGCCAGACAAGAAGTTAGTGGTGGAGCAGGGCTACAACTCAGTGCCCGACCCCCAACCCAGGGCATTCCTCCGAGCAGCCCGCGGCACAGCCCGGACTTCAGCGGGACCTGGAATGCTCACATAGAACTGCACTTGCTTCTGCGTGAAGAGCCCGGTACGGTGTGAGCTGTGCTCGCCCTCCACCCAGCACGTCTGGAGGACCCACAGGCAGGACCTTCAGGGCCTTCTTGCATGCGGAGCCCAGGAGGCCCCTGGGAATGAGCCAGCCTCACCGGCCAGCCGCACGTCACATGGTCACGCTGTGTGCAGAGTGCTTGCCTCTGTCACCCTGGAGAAGTAACGATTTATTCACCAGGAAGCCGTGATGACTTAGGACCCGTTTTACTCACAAGGAAACCAAGACCTTCAGACATTGCCTGGCTCCCCCAGGTCACACAGCTGGTGAGTCAGAGCCACATCTGCACCCCGGTCTGCGGGACAACTGTCCGCGCTGTTACCCACGATGCTAACTGGCCCCGGGAAGGAGTGGCAGCTCCCATGGGTCTATGGCTAATTTGTGCAAAGGACAGTGTTAGGACCTTCTTCACAGTGACTTCTCTGACACTGGGGGCCTCCGGTATGAGTTTCCTGTGGCTGCCAGGTAACAAGTTACTAGAAATGTTGTGGCTTAAAGCAACAGGAATGTATTCTCACACAGGTGAGGAAGCCAGAAGTCTGAAATTCAGGTGTGGGCGGGGCCTGCTTCCTCTGAAGACTCCGGGGCGCCCCTCTGCTTCCTCCTGCTCTTGCTCCTGCTCCCCCATTCCACCGGCCATTTCAGGACTTTGGCGGCATCACTCCTTCTCTGCCTCTGTCTCCACACTGGTCCCCACGTGCCCACTTGGCATCTCTGTGTCTCTCTCCTCTTCCAATAAGGACGTCAGTCACTGGATTGAGAGCCCACCCTCAATCCAGCAGGATTTCATTTTGAGACCCGTAACTAATTAGATCTGCAAAGACGCACTTTCTAAATATAGTCACGTTCTGAGTTTCCGGGTGGACGTGAATTTTGGGGATACAGTATTCAACCCACTCTACTTCCCTATAAGGAAAGCACTAATTTTTATCCCCATTTTACAGATGAGGGAACTGAGGCTCAGAAGGAGTCGCCCACCATTACCCACATGGCAAATAGCAGAGTTTGAGTCCCAGCAGTCTTCCTCCAAAGCAGTACCGTGTACCTGGGTGCTAGGCTCCACCCCCCCTAAATGCTTTGTGTGCCACAAGTCCCGACTCCTGGGGAGAGGAAGCCGTAAGGTCATAAAGCCGTTAGTAAGCCCGTGGGAGCATAACAGCACTGCCTGGGTCCAATGCAACAGGATGTGACACAAACATTTTGGTCGGAGAATAGAGTGCAGCTCATCGACGTTGGGGCTCTGGCCATCAGAGGTATCAGTGGATTCAGTTGCCAGGACCTAGGGAGCAGCCTCGGGCCAGCAATGCACAGGCAGCATGTGACTGCAGGTGGCCCTGTGCGATCCAGCAGGCGGCACCATCTCCCTGGGGTCACAGCCCAGGCCCTGCAGCGGCCGGTCCCACAGCCAGAACCAGAGAGGAAGAAACAGTGGGCACTACCATGGGGCAAACCCGTTCATTTATGGCACTTGGATGTGCCAAGTGTGGTGCCAAACGCTTTGCCTAAATCAATTCAGATGATCCTCACAACAACTCCTGAGGCAGAGAATTTGATAACTGGCCCATGGTCAATCCAGGCGGTCTGGCCCTGGAACCCTCTGCACCAGAGACAACCTCCTGAGAACTCTCAGGCCTAGTTCGGGGAGGGGCCATGGAAGGGGTTGAGTGGCTAAGGGAGATCCCACAATAATGGGTGGGAGACAAGGAGACAATCACTTCTTTCATTTTTACTATTGATGAGACCCCACCTTTACCCCTAGACCTGCACATCCTGAGAAACATTGTCTATACTTTAACCAGAAGGAATTTAAAACGCAGAGTTATGTACCTGGATCTTTCTATGGTGGAAATATAGATACTCATTACCTCTCAATCTCACAGTTGTTTAAATGTTTTTAGAAAAGCATGGACAATTTAATCATTAGAGGCCCAATAACACCAGAAATCCGGTACTTAAATTGTTAATTGTCCTACAACCTAGTTCTCAATGCATGTAGCATTCATGTTTGAAACTGTACTTTTTAACAGGAAAGTTCTGCTTATTTGTACAACTCTGATTGATAATTTTCTGTTTCTTAATGAGGAGAAGCGTTCTGAAATTCTCTACCAAACATGGAACTCCGAGGGGAAAGTAATTTTAGTATTCAGCCACTAGATGGCACACGCCCACAGTTTGTGGCACAGACTGAAATTGAACTAATAAATTACCATCAGTGAGAACATTTTTTTAAAAAATATGTTCAGAATAAGATATTAGCTTCATATGTAATCCAGAAAGTGATAGTAAAAGTGACTGGTTCCTTCGGGAAGAAAATGGTGTCCAAATGTTAAGTTTGAAAAAAATTTAACCTGCACTTACTCCGAACCCTTACCCCCTAATGACCAAGAAAATGAGTGGGACCCAAGAGGATTTATAGAGAAAAGGAAGTAGGTTATCAGCTTCCAGCTGATCCTTAAGTACCAACCTCTTTGGAGAGGAGAGAGGGGGCTTCCTGATACTTCCTCGGCACTGACATCCTCTCTCTCACAGGGACTGACAGCCCGGGTACCTTTGGCACCAGGGGCCCATCCTGGTGTCAGACTTTTGCACTGAGGTGGCAGCCAGCAGGCATTAACTCATGGCAGTAGAAGGGACACACACGTAAAGACTGGGGTTTGGGTCCTGACTCTGCCACTGACCACTGAGCAGGTCATTTGACCTCTCCAAGGTGCAAGGCCCTTATCTATAGTAATCATCTATTTTTAATATAAATATATAATATTATTATAATATTTACTAAGCGGGGTTACTGTAATGGTTATGAATAATGACTTTGAAGCACCGTCCACACAGTCGTCCCGCTATTGTGTCGCTCTGTGTGGTCTTGGGTAGGTCACTTGCCCGCCCTCAGAATCTGATGCCTTTCCCCATAACAGTCCTCTCTCTCATCACTCTGTCTTCGCCTCTCCTCCTCAGTGAGGCCTTCCCTGACCAAAGTGTTAAAACTATAACCCCTGAGCTTCCCCCAACCCGCCCCAGCATTCTCTTTCTCCCTTCCCTGGTTCATTTTTCTCAGTAGCTCTTAACACCAGACTTAACATTTGGCCACCTTGTTGGTTTATTGCCTGTTTCCGCATTGGCTGTCTTATTCGCCGCGACCTTCCCAACATCTAGGACAGTGCCTGGCATGTCAGGCACCCTGTAGACATTTGTTACAGGATTGCCTGAAGGGCACCTGCCTCAGACAGTTGCCGGAGGTTTAGCCGAGAACATGTTTGTGAAGTTTCGTGTTGTGTCTGGCACAAGGCAGGTGCTCAGTGAATGGTCATTCGTATTATGCCTTGTGTATGCTTGGGCACGCGGCTTCATCTCTGGAAACCTTAGTTACCATATTTCTAAGGGGACCTAGTTATCAGGTCACAGGTTTGCTACGAGGATTGAGTTAGAAGACATCTGTAACTCAGCTCAGTGCCTGCCGCATGTCTACCCATCAAGGCTCTCACTACAGAGTCGAGCTGTGGGAGGTGGGAGGTGGCAGTCATAGGTTTGACCATGAAAAGAACGAAGGCTGGGTGGCAAGTTCACAGAGTGCACTGGATTCATTTCCTAGACCGGCCAAAGCAAATGACCACAAACATGGTGACTCAAAGCAACAAAGTCCAGTGTCTCGCAGTTCTGGAGGCCAGAAGTCCGAAATCAAGATGTGGGCAGGGCCTCGGTCCCTTTAAAAGGTCTAGGGGAGAACTTTCCTTACCTCATCCAGTATCTGACAGCTCCTGGCATTTCCTGACTCATGACACCATCACCCCAGTCTCTGCCTTCGTCTTCACGTGGCTTCTCCTCTTCTCTCTGTGTGTCTCTCCCCTTTGTGTCTCTTCTGACCCCCTTTGGATTTAAAGCCCACCGAGATAGTACAGGAGCAGCTCATCTTTAGATCCTTAACTACATCTGTAAAGACCTATTTCCAAATAATGTCAAATCCACAAATCAGTGTTGGGACTTGGACATGTATTCTGGGGCCCTGCTATTACACCTGCTACCTGTGGGAATAACACATTTAAGCTGAAGCCCTCTGCATGTGCTATTCATGAAGTCTAAGCGAGTCACAGGCAGCAGTGAATTTGAAAAACCTCAGACCCTGCCCCCGCACCAAGGTCTCTGGCCTACAATTGGGCCGCATTCCAAAGGAGTGTTTGAAATTCCAGACGTGTTTCCCAAAGCAACAGTGTCACGGATGGAGGTGAAGTGCCCAGGCACTTCAGCCTACAAAAGGCTGTAAGGTGGTGGATTTCCATAGGTGTGGATTTCAAAATCATACTGACTACCATCACAATTCCAATAATTAAAGATTAAAAATGACAAAATTAAACAGGAAATTTTGAATCTTAAGTGCTAGTCCACATTTATGTAGAGGAGGATGAGGAAGTAGAGTGAATTTTTTATGGAGATCCTGAGGTGTTGAAGGATGAGGTCACGATTCCCTGTCTGATTTCCTGTTCTATGAGTTTGCTGTACATATTACTAAGTAGAACTCTTACCCATGTGAGCTGATTATAAATCAAGTTGGCAGAAGAAAGAAACAAGGAGTGATTTTCCTGAAAACTCATTAACTTCCTTTGTCAAAAACATTTGTCTGTAAATATTCTTAAATTTTATGCATAGGCAATACTATTGCTTGATCACAATGACAGTTTTGTTTCTTCCTTTATAGTTCTTATATACTATTTACTTCTTCTTCCTGTTTTACTGGTCTTGATAGGCTCTTCAGTACAATGTTGAGCAGAAATGATGCTAGTGATTATCCAAATCTTAATTCTGATTTTAAAGGGGATACTTTTAAAATTATGCCAGTAACTTTTAAGTTTACTATAGGGTTTTTTTATTTTGTCTTGTTTTGTTTTGTGATGCCCTTTTTCAAAAGAAAAATGTTTGCTTAAAAACCAAGAAGGCTAAGAGCTTTATTTTTTGTTGTTGTTTTTTAATCATAAGATGCTAAACTTTTTTAATTTTTTGAGATAGTTATAAACTCCCATACAGTTGTTAAGATGGAGTAGAAATTCTGTGTACCCTTCACTGGGTTTCACTGGATGGTATATTTTTGTTTAATTGTAGTATAATAAATATCACAGCCAGGAAATTGACATAGATACAATCCATTGATCTTATTCAGCTCACTTTTTTTTCCTCTTCACAAGGCCAGCATAACTTTAATACCAACACTTGGCAAAGAGATTACAAGATAGTTATAGAGCAGTATCCCTCACGAACATAGATACAAAAATATGCAGATCATTTTATCCAGCAATTCTACTTCAGGGAGTTTATCCTAAGAAAGTACTCTTGGGGCAGAACAAAGACTTAGATGCTAACATATCTATCCAGAGTGTTATTATTTTTGTTATTTGTTTGAACATTTTTAAAAGTAAAACTTTATTTTATTTTGAGATAATTGTATGTTCATGTGCAGTTCTAAAAAATAACAAGAAATCCCGTAGGAGAAACCAAGATGGCGGAATAGGTAAACACCGGAAATTGCTGCCTCGCACAACTACTTCAAAAATACAACTAAAAGACAAAACGGACATCATCTAGAACCACAGGAAGGCTGGATGAGTGGAAATTCTACAACTAGAAGGAAAGAGAAAAGAACACTGAGACTCAGAGGAGGTTCGGAAGTAAAGTACAGAGGTACTGAGGCGCAGGTGAAAAGGGCTGGCAACTGAGGACGCGGTTGTCTTTTTCAATCGGGAGGGAGTCTCAAGCTCCCAACTGCTCTGAACTCCAGTTCCAGGCGAGTCTCTGGGGACCCAGACTCATACGGGGAGAAACTGGACTGTCTGGCATCAGGCAGAACTTGACGGCGGCTTTCTCTCAGAGGTGCTTGCAGCGATTACCAAGGGACACTGAGACCCAGGGCCTCTTAGGGCAGGACTGAGGATCAGCCATAGCTGTTTGCTCCGCCCTGTTGATTCCCTGAGACCCTGCCCCACCCAAGCTGTGTGCAGAGGCTTTTGCATATGAAAGGCCTGGCCCTTTGCAATCTGAAAATTACCTAACAAACTGCAGCTGGGTCAGAGAGACCCAGAACTTCCAAAAGAAGGCCCAAGGCCCCACAGCACCTTGCATTGCTTCACAGCTGGGCCTCATCTAGGCACCTCCAAACCCCAAACAAAGAAGAGGAATCTGAAGATTTCTCCATAGCTCCTGCTGGGTAGCCTCAGGCAGAGGCTAAATTAGCACCTCCTTAGAGATCCAAGAGCCAGTGTACCCAGTGGTCAGAGTGGGACCATCCAGATTACAACTCCTCAGATCCATAAGGGACACACTCAGGGGGCAGACTCAGTGAGCACCAAAGCCCCACTGAAGCAAGTCTTGCCCCAGAAGGGTGTCTCCAGCACAGAAGTTCTCCCACTGCAGACACAGCTGATTCTCACAGCCAATTTGGCCTGGAGGTCAATTCCTCCCAGTGATACCTGCAACATCAAGGCTTAACTACAACAAGACTGTGCACAAAGCCCACAAAGTG
>NW_005871099.1:5192481-5195354 GCF_000147115.1 Myotis lucifugus | reverse complement strand
TTGCAGGCCAGAAGGGAGTGGCAAGAAATATTCAAAGTGATGAATACAAGAACCTACAACCAAAGCTTTTCATTCAGAATTGAAGGTCGGATAAAGAGCTTCACAGATAAGAAAAAGCTAAAGGAGTTCATCACACAAACCAGTATATATGAAATGCTGAAAGGTATCCTTTAAGAAGAGGAAGAAGAAGAAAAAAGGTAAAGATACAATTTATGAACAACAAATGCACATCTATCAACAAGTGAATCTAAAAATCAAGTGAATAAATAATCTGATGAACAGAATAAACTGGTGAATATAATAGAATCAGGGGCATAGAAAGGGAATGGACTGACTATTCTCAGGGGGAAAAGGGGTGTGGGGGTGCGGGAAGAGACTGGACAAAAATCATACACCTATGAATGAGGACAGTGGGGGGGGGGTAAGGGCAGAGGGTGGGGTGGGAACCTCGTGGAGGGGAGCTATGGGGGGAAATAAGAGGAACAACTGTAATAATCTGAACAATAAAAATTTAATAAAAAATAAGAAGAAGAAGAAGAAATCCCGTAAACATTTTACTCCTGCCCCTTCCCAAAAGTAACATCTTGCAAAATTCTGGGACCACATCACAGCCAGGATACTGAAATAGATGCAAAGTCGTTCTAGCTATGCAGATTGAAAAAGGACCCAGGAATGACCGAGAATTTTTTCACTACTTTCTGAAAGCAGAAAGATGACTTTCTTTCCTGCATAAATGCTACGTTAAGGAGCATCCCAGCCTTAAAAGCTAGGAGGGAGCAAGGAATAGAGTCTTGGTCCACTCTTGCACTGCGTCAGCTCTTGAGAGCATTTCCTTTTGTTTATGCAGCAGTTAGAAGTGCTATTTAAATACGCTTCATCATACACCATCAGCGTCTTTTTCTGACAAACACCTGTTAGAAAAGAGTTACAATCGGCAACCTCGTCATTGACACCTCTCTCAGTTTTTAGACATCCCGACAGTTCTTAGCTCAACAGGAAGAGAATACCATTTCAATCCTGGGTGAAAGATACGGCTTTGCAACATATTGACGGTCTTTCTGATTCACCACCTGCGCTGACAACATGAACCAAGAGAAAGAGAATGTACTGATCTGAGTGTGTCCTGCTTGAAGGGAAGTTTTTGTCTTTGCTCTCAGTTTAAAAGTTTTTGTCTTTGCTCATAAGCACCTCCCCCCTGAGAGACTGGACTTGAGCGTGGGAAGGCAGCGTTTCGTCCTCTCTGCCCATTTCGTCTCCCAGCTTGCTAAAAAGTTGTGCACTGACTGGCATACATCATCTCATTGATTATATAATCACAATTTTAAAAATTCCTTCCTTTTAGTGCCAAAGATCAGCAATCTCCAGCTGTTTCCTGTGGATTGTCACGCTGACGCGTCTCCCCTACCCTGCACAGGTCACTGGCCTCCCTCGCCACTCCCCAATCGCGTTGTCTAGTCTATATGATGGTACACAGAATAGGCAACACAATTTTAAAAACCTCTTCTTCCATAGCATGCATTTTCAGTGATAAGCAGGACAACGTGTCATCAAATGCTTCTGCTCTGCATCTTATTCAAGAGCCGACTCATACTTTACATGGAGCAAATCAGTTCAACTATAAAGCAAAACCACTGATGCGTGCTCATTTATATTTGATGCCACATAAGTTATGTGACATCCTACAGAGCCATCGATACGGGAATTCAGCCACTAGCCAGTGATGGCGAACCTTTTAAGCTGGGCGTGTTAGCATTTTGAAAAACCCTAACTTAACTCTGGTGCCGTGTCACATATAGAAATTTTTTGATATTTGCAACCATAGTAAAACAAAGATTTATATTTTTTATATTTATTTCATATATTTAAATGCCATTTAACAAAGAAAAATCAACCAAAAAAATGAGTTCGCGTGTCACCTCTGACACGCGTGTCATAGGTTCGCCATCACTGCGTGACTAGCCTGTTCTGCTTTCTCCCGGAGCACAGTTCTTTGTGGCGTTCATTCTTGTAGCCAGTTATACAAACTCTTCCGTGACCATGAAATTGATACCATTCTAACTATAAAGAGTGCAGCTTTGAATGAAGTCTATGCGTTTTCATCTCATCTCTGCCCTTAGTAGTGGAATGTATGTATTTCATGCTGGCAGGCATTAGTTTGTCCTTTCAGGGGGTGAAAATAAAATCTTGGTTTATTGGTGGACACTGTGTTTTGTTAGAAAATGATATGAACAAATTAATAGCTTTATATTACTACTTGAAAAGTTTTGAAAGAAAATAAACTAGAAGAGGCTGGCAAATGATCCAGTAAAATCAAGCATGTTGATGTTTTTTTATTGCATTTTGTGCCTGCAGTTCTTTCCAGGCTGATGTTGAGAATCATCACTCACGTTTTCCCCAGTTCATACAGACCTGCATTCTGGATTGCGCATTCACTAGGCACCTCTTTGTTGTTATTCTGAATTGTAATATCTACATTTCTACCTTAGTCCCCTTTGCATCATTGATCCACTTTTGTGCATGGAAAATATGACCTAACCTAAGAGTAACTTTGAAAAAAGCACATTTAACAAACAATGATAAGCATGTGGGAATGTTCTGGGGACAACTGCCCCTGCTAAGCACAGTGGCTGTGCTCACCGCCAGATCCCATCATCTCAGCTCCTGCTCTGTAGTAGCCCAGGCCATTGTGAGAGTTAGAAACACTCCTTGGAAAGGGCCGCCGGTCCACAGTGAATTACCACTAATGGGCGGGCATTGGAGTGGAAATGGCGCTCACAGGCGGAAAATCCACGTGTCCCGGGGGCCTTTTTCAGAATGAGGAGCCGTGAGAGAGCAGAAGTGGACAGAAGCCTCAGAGCCTGATCAGCAGCTGC